>NC_064429.1:13109277-13319277 GCF_023375975.1 Astyanax mexicanus
GAAAGGAAGTGTCAGCACTCCCACCTCTCCACTCAAGGCAAACTTGGTTCCAAGTCCGAACTCTCCTTTCCAGAAGGTTGGGAAAGTAATTAGCTCAGATCCGGGTGAATCAGACCAATCAAGCACTGAAACTGACAGCACTGTCAAATCCCAGGAAGAGAAGCCAGCCTCTGCCACTCTGGATCCTCAGGAACTCGCTAAAAAGATTCTGGAAGAGACTCAGAGCCACTTCAAGGCCATGGGTACTCTACAGAGAGGAGTGGCAGAGGGCATGGCCACTCCCATCTCTGCCTCAACCCCAACCAGATGCTCAGCTTTTCGCTCCTCAGAGACTAGCGCATTCAGCCGACCGGGCAGCAGCGCCAGCATCCGAGATCCTTCGAACCGCCCCAAACTCTCCTCCCGTTCTCCTTCCCTGCAGAAGATCAGCTCTGGCTACAGCAGTCCTGCCACATCAGATACTTCTGTGAAAGATGGTGGGCACTCCTCACCCACACTTGACAACCTTTCTCAGTTCAAGCTCAAGTACCCCAGCTCCCTTTTCAGCGGTCATATGTCTTGTTCTCCAAGAAACGTGTCCCCCAGCTCAGGCCACCAGTCTCCTGCTGACAGCGCACCTTCCCCAGCCCTTTCTTATTCCTCAACGGGCTCTACCGGCTCAGGTCCAACAGATGCTGCAGAGCTTGACCGCTTGAGAAGGGTTGCTATCACAGAAAAAGTTCAGGCTATGCATAACCTCAAGACTTTCTGGTGTAATGCTGCAGGCAAGCAGCAGCATCAACAACACACCGGACCACTCAAAGCACTTAGAGGACCAGTGATGTCAACAAAGACGGATAATGTGCTCGGACTTCTCAACCTGTCCCCACGACGCTGCTCACCTGGAGATGGCCAAGATGCGCTTGAACTGTTGAAAATGGGTCACCAATCTCTGGAACGAACCTCAAGTCATGGACATGATGGTTCTAGTGGGCAGAGGGGTGCACCTTCACCCTCCATCTCCACCAGAAGCAGCCCAGGTGGTCGACCTATACACCTACCCACTGGAAATGGTTACCAGATGTTCCTTTCTTCTGGTAGATTCTTTCCTTCATCCAAGTGTTAAATCTGTCGAGTGTCTATCTTCAGAAGTCAACACCTCATGGAACTTCTGTAACTTTCTGTAACTTTTCTTGTTTGCCCTTTGTAAGTTTGAATAAAATGTCTTGTCTACCAAGCAGACCTGTGACCTGTCTGGGGACAACAAATTCCTGGTGCTTCTGCCCTCAGCCACCACTGTGTATTTGAGACAGAAGACCTTATACTGTGCATAAATGTCAGGAACATTTTGTGTTTTGTGAGGGCCAAACATGACAGTACAGACTGGTTTGTTCAGTTTTTTTTTTTTTTTTTTTTTTTTTTTACATATTATTATTATTATTATTATTATTATTATTATTATTATTATTATTATTATTATTGGCTGTTGTTATTGATGCTATAATTATGTTTTGTAATTTAAATGAAGTGTCAATCAGTATTACACATTTTATATTGTTAAAGATCAAACCTTGTGGAAATGTATAAGAATTGGAAATGTATTTCATATTTTTATTGAAATTTCAAAGCAGATGTCTGGCCTCATCTCTTCGTTAAGTGAATGTCTCATTTAAAGCATGAATCCTCTTGCTATTGATTGTTAAGTACCATGTGTGACTTTTTAGCTCACTCTTTTTGAAAAACAGACTACACACATTTCAGTTTAAAGACTTCTCTCTATGTCCCTTACAGGAGGGGTTTAAATAAAAAAAAGATCTTCCTCTTCTGTGTTTTGCTGTGGATTTTTTAAATGTATTTATATATATATACACACTGCTCAAAAAAATAAAGGGAACACTCAAATAACACATCCTAGATCTGAATGAATGAAATATTCTCATTGAATACTTTGTTCTGTACAAAGTTGAATGTGCTGACAACAAAATCACACAAAAATCATCAATGGAAATCAAATTTATTAACCAATGGAGGCCTGGATTTGGAGCCACACACAAAATTAAAGTGAAAAAACACACTACAGGCTGATCCAACTTTAATGTAATGTCCTTAAAACAAGTCAAAATGAGGCTCAGTATTGTGTGTGGCCTCCACGTGCCTGTATGACCTCCCTACAACGCCTGGGCATGCTCCTGATGAGGTGGCGGATGGTCTCCTGAGGGATCTCCTCCCAGACCTGGACTAAAGCATCCGCCAACTCCTGGACAGTCTGTGGTGCAATGTGACGTTGGTGGATGGAGCGAGACATGATGTCCCAGATGTGCTCAATCGGATTCAGGTCTGGGGAACGGGCGGGCCAGTCCATAGCTTCAATGCCTTCATCTTGCAGGAACTGCTGACACACTCCAGCCACATGAGGTCTAGCATTGTCCTGCATTAGGAGGAACCCAGGGCCAACCGCACCAGCATATGGTCTCACAAGGGGTCTGAGGATCTCATCTCGGTACCTAATGGCAGTCAGGCTACCTCTGGTGAGCACATGGAGGGCTGTGCGGCCCTCCAAAGAAATGCCACCCCACACCATTACTGACCCACTGCCAAACCGGTCATGCTGAAGGATGTTGCAGGCAGCAGACCGCTCTCCACGGCGTCTCCAGACTCTGTCACGTCTGTCATGTGCTCAGTGTGAACCTGCTTTCATCTGTGAAGAGCACAAGGCGCCAGTGGCGAATTTGCCAATCCTGGTGTTCTCTGGCAAATGCCAAGCGTCCTGCACGGTGTTGGGCTGTGAGCACAACCCCCATCTGTGGACGTCGGGCCCTCATACCATCCTCATGGAGTCGGTTTCTAACCGTTTGTGCAGACACATGCACATTTGTGGCCTGCTGGAGGTCATTTTGCAGGGCTCTGGCAGTGCTCCTCCTGTTCCTTCTTGCACAAAGGCGGAGGTAGCGGTCCTGCTGCTGGGTTGTTGCCAGCCTCCTACGGCCTCCTCCACGTCTCCTGGTGTACTGGCCTGTCCCCTGGTAGCGCCTCCAGCCTCTGGACACTACGCTGACAGACACAGCAAACCTTCTTGCCACAGCTCGCATTGATGTGCCATCCTGGATGAGCTGCACTACCTGAGCCACTTGTGTGGGTTGTAGAGTCCGTCTCATGCTACCACGAGTGTGAAAGCACCACCAACATTCAAAACTGACCAAAACATCAGCCAGACAGCATAGGTTCTGAGAAGTGGTCTGTGGTCCCCACCTGCAGAACCACTCCTTTATTGAGTGTGTCTTGCTAATTGCCAATAATTTCCACCTGTTGTCTATTCCATTTGCACAACAGCAGGTGAAATTGATTGTCAATCAGTGTTGCTTCCTAAGTGGACAGTTTAATTTCACAGAAGTTTGATTTACTTGGAGTTATATTGTGTTATTTGAGTGTTCCCTTTATTTTTTTGAGCAGTGTATATATATACAGTTGTGGTCAAAAGTTTACATACACTTGTAAAAAAACATAATGTTATGGCTGTCTTGAGTTTTCAATAAGTTCTACAACTCTTATTTTTCTGTGATAGAGTGATCGGAACACATACATGTTTGTCACAAAAAACAGTCATAAAATTTGGTTCTTTCATAAATTTATTATGGGTCTGCTGAAAATGTCACCAAATCTGCTGGGTCAAAAATATACATACAGCAACATTAGTATTTGGTTACATGTCCCTTGGCCATTTTCACGGCAACTAGGCGCTTTTGTTAGCCATCCACAAGCTCCTGGCAAGCTTCAGGTCGAATGTTTGACCACTCTTCTTGACAGAATTGGTGCAGTTCAGCTAAATGTGATGGTTTTCTTGCATGAAGCCGTTTCTTTAGCACTGTCCACATGTTCTCAATGGGGTTTAAGTCAGGACTTTGGGAAGGCCATTCTAAAACCTTAATTCGAGCCTTGTTTAGCCATTCCTTTACCACTTTTGATGTGTGTTTTGGGTCATTGTCTTGTTGGAACACCCAACTGCGCCCAAGACCCAACCTTCGGGCTGATGGTTTTAAGTTTTCCTGCAGAATTTGGAGGTAATCCTCCTTTTTCATTATCCCATTTACTTTCTGCAAAGAACCAGTTCCACTGGCAGCAAAACATCCCCAGAGCATAATACTACCACCACCATGCTTGACAGTAGGCATGGTGTTCCTGGGATTAAAGGCCTCACCTTTTCTCCTCCAAACATATTGCTGGGTGTTGTGGCCAAACAGCTCAATTTTTGTTTCGTCTGACCAGAGAACTTTCCTCCAGAAGGTTTTATCTTTGTCCATGTGATCAGCAGCAAACTTCAGCCGAGTCTTAAGGTGCCTTTTCTGGAGCAAGGGCTTCTTTCTTGCACGGCAGCCTCTCAGTCCATGGCGATGTAAAACACGCTTGACTGTGGAGACTGACACCTGTGTTCCATCAGCTTCCAAATCCTTGCAGACCTGCTTCTTGGTGATTCTTGGTTGACTCTTGACCATCCTGACCAATCTCCTCTCGGCAGCATGTGATAGCTTGCGTTTTCTTCCTGATCGTGGCAGTGACACAACTGTTCCATGCACTTTATACTTGCGTATAATTGTCTGCACAGTTGCTCTTGGGACCTGTAGCTGCTTTGAAATGGCTCCAAGTGACTTCCCTGACTTGTTCAAGTCAATAATTCGCTTTTTCAGATCCACACTGAGTTCCTTTGACTTTCCCATTGTAGCTTTTGTAGCTGAGTCTAATCACTGGGTCAAATGAGCCCTATTTAAATGGGCTCATGAGAAGTCAACAGCTGTAGTCAATCAGAATCACTTACAAGAAGTGAAGAGGCCATGACATGAAGCTAATTTGATTGACACAACTCGCTACATCACCAAAATTGACAAATTTTGTTGCTGTATGTATATTTTTGACCCAGCAGATTTGGTGACATTTTCAGCAGACCCATAATAAATTTATGAAAGAACCAAATTTTATGACTGTTTTTTGTGACAAACATGTATGTGTTCCGATCACTCTATCACAGAAAAATAAGAGTTGTAGAACTTATTGAAAACTCAAGACAGCCATAACATTATGTTTTTTTACAAGTGTATGTAAACTTTTGACCACAACTGTATATATATATATATATAACACATCAACATTTTATTTAGTAGGCATTTAGCAGAAATAACAGCCTCTAAACACTTCCTACAGCTTCCAACAAGAGTCTGGCTTCTGGTTGAAGGTATTTTGGATCATTCTTCTTTACAAATCATCTCCAGTTCAGTCAGGTTTGATGATTTCTGATCATGAACAGCTGCTTTAAATCACACCACAGATTTTAATAATATTCAGGTCTGAGGACTGAGATGATCATTCCAGAATGTTGTTCTTGTTCCTCTGCATGAATGGTTTAGTAGATTTAGAACAGAGTTTAGTGTTTAGTGTAGTTGTCTTGTTGAAGTATCCAGTTTCAGAATCTTATTACAAACTGAAGCTGACTTGTTTAAATGTGCTTTAGCTTTAGCAAACCTCAAGCAACTCTGTTTGTGGCGTGTGCTCAGAAAAGGCTTCTTATGCATTAATTTCTCTCCCATTCAGCCTCTCCTTGTGTAAAGTATTTCTTTGGGGTATGAATGGAAACAGTACAGCGCAGGCGCTGCTTCACTGAACTGAAGTCTTATAATCCTTACAGTGTCTCGCTTCCTTACTGTAATGTCTACAGCACGTAAAAGATAAATCCATTACATCAGCTAATGAAGCACATACCAAACAATAACCTTTATAGTCACAAATAATATATACTAGGGGTGAGTATCCTCACTGATTTCCCAGATTTGGTTCAATTCCAATTCACAAGGTCCCAATTCAATTCAAATTCGATTCATTTAGGGAAATTACTACTATAAAAATTGTAGTCTGAAGATGAAATGTATGTAATTATACAAGAAACACTTAAATCACTTAAATCTCATTATATTATGTCTTTAATCTCGTAATATTACATCTTTATTCTCAAAGTGAACTGTTTTTTTGTATGGCCCTGAAACGGCATCGTAGTTCCTAAACAATGGCAGCAGAAGAAGAAAAATTACCAGAAAAGCAAGAAAAATGAGCAGTGGAAGCACACAGGGACTAACCTAGAGTACTGTGCCTGACGTTGCTGCTGCTGGTATAAAAAACACTATAGCAGCACTACTACTACTACTACTACATTTAATCCTTATCCTGGAAAGGCTTTCCACCAGTGGCTGTAAAGTGCTGTAACAAATATAATTTACTGATGGCCATTCCTCTTGATGAAACTATCTCAGGACATAAATGAACAGGGGCCAGTAGTAAGTATTGTGTTATCATTAAAAAATATTTAAATAATTTAAATTAATAAAGGGATTATTCAAGGAAATTAAAACTGTCCAAAAAGGAAATAAATTTACCTGCATTTCTTTTCTTTACCAACTTTAAAGATTTTGCATAATGTTTTTTTTAATGATCATTTTATGTTTATTCATGTCATAGCATCTTTTTTATGTAATTGTTCAATGTGAAGAATGGGTACCTTTTTGTTGTGTAGTGAAAACATGAAAATAATGCCTTTTGTTTACAAAAAAAAAAAAAAAAACATCTCAGGGAGAGTAGAATTTACGTATAAATAAAACTACATATGTTAAGATGTAGGCCGAAATTGAGCTTCCCCTCCTTGAAAGACCAGCATCCGCCACTGCTTTCCAGCGAATGAACCACCCGCTGAATTGTCAACACGCCAACGTCAGACGCACGTCCTTCTAATCAGCGTCAAGTTAAGGAAAACGCATCGATGCGTAAGTGATGATGAAAGGATGTAGGAGTATCACACAAAGGTCTTTGGTGCGCTCCCTAAACTGCAGTGTGAAAACAAAAATAAGCGGACCAAATATATACAATGTAGCAAACACAAGAACCTTGGTTCAGACCACGGTCCGGACTTTCAGATGTGAAAGCACCCTTAAACTTCCGATATTAAAGTATTAGTGTTTATTTTATATAGATTTAACACAACATTTACATTATTTTTTAAATATCATTTAATGTAGCTTAGTTAATTACGGCACTGTGCTTCACATCTCTATACAGGTTTGGAACGGTCACTTTACTTAAATGTTTACATGTGGGTAAAATATAACGTGGTTTCAGAACATTAATTTCAGAGGCTTCGGACAAAACATGCTTAATAAATTCATTACTTGTGAATAAAAGTGTGAAATTTACCCAGACCCACTAGTTCAGATGTGATAATATAATAAGTATAGTGATAATAAAAACACAACAAGCTAAATTAATAATGTAAAGGGAGAAATCTTCATTAAATTCAAAGGAAAAAACAGCCGGTCTGAGCAAAGCGCTTCTCCCCAATTTTAAGAGCCTCACGTTCCCTGGGGACAAAATAATCTGGGGATGATCATAATTTCACTATTTACACATTAAATCACTCGGTTACAGGTTAATCTACAGTTATTCAGTCTAACAGTAAAACCTGTTACACTGTACGACCCCCTGATGCAGCTACGGAGCGGGGGTTCCTTTAGCGTGTAAAAGGCTCAGAAACCCGGCTAAAGAGGAAATAGTTTCCCCGGTGAATTAGCTAACCCGCTAGGCTAACGGGGGATTCAGATAGTCAGGTCTTACTTTAAATAAAGTACAGGCGAACACTACACTGGAAAACAACTTAAAACAGTGTTAAATGTAATATTGTGATGAACACAGGCAGCAGTGATTAAAAATACAGAAGAAAAATACTTACATTTTTACAGAAACTCCTCGAACTCCTGGGCACCACCTTTCGTGCCCCAGCTCACCCAGAGGGCGGTGCTCGAGGAGGATGGTCTGTGAGACTGTACTCATAATGGGCTAATTCTAAAGATCGATTCAGGTTTATATGAATCTATATTGGATAATTAAGAAATAAAGAGCAATTTAAATCGAAGAATCAATTTTTTAAACACACACCTAATATACATTATACAGCAAAATCCACAGTTAATCCTGCAAAAACACAGACAATGCTATTGGCTGGTATCTTTTATCAGATTTCTCGCCATTAGATTTTATTTCATATTGTACAGGATGTCTCCACACAAAAATCATTTGTTATTTAATTTTAAATAAATATAAAATAACAATATAACTGAAATCCCTGTAGATAAGACTTTTGTCCCTCATCTCATCCACATATTTTGACACTGGGACTACAATATTAAATGTTAAGAGGAGAATAAATTTATATAGCTTAGGAATAAATTTATATAGCTTGGCTAATGTCTTTTTAAAAAAGCTTGGCTATAGTTAATGTTCAAAAATCAATGCAAAGCGGGGGGCACTTTTGTATTGCCCCTGGGTGTAGTAATACTGGGTGTAGTAAAACTTTATAGGCTGAAGAATGAGAAAAAGGTTCACTTTCACTTTCATACCTCGCCTTCTAAGGACAGCTGTTCTTCAGCGGGGGCTTGCAGCGCTGAAGCGCGAGAATCCTCCGGTTAGCTGCAATGCTAGGGGTTAGTAGCGAGCACTTTCTAGACCAGGGCAGCACGGGCAACATGGCGGCGCCCTAGCGCAAACGTAACAAACATAAATATATTATAATTTAGTGTGTAAACATTTTATATAAAATCCCCCCCCCCCCATAAATTCCATTATATTTAATCTCTTAGAAAACTTGTACAAACTGAAATGTTTCATGTCCTCTTTAAGTTATAAGTTATGGCTAGCTAACCAAGCTTTAAGTTATACGTTATTACTAGCTAACATAACTTTAAGTTAACTAGCTAGCCTAGCTTTAATTTATATGCTATAACTAGCTAACCTATCTTTAAGTTATAAGTTATATCTAGGTAACCTAGCTTTAATTTATAAATTATGACTAGCTAACCTAGCTTTAATTTATGACTAGCTAACCTAGCTTCAAATTATAAGTTATGGCTAGCTAACCTAGCTTTAAAATATGTTATAACTAGCTAACTTAGCTTTAGGTTAACACGTTAGCTAGCTAATTTAGCTTTGAGAGATGTTATGGCCAGCTAACCTAGCCTTAATTTATAAGTTATAAGTAACTAAACTCTAGCTTTAAGTTATAAGTTATTACTAGGTAACCTAGCTTTAATTTATAAATTATGACTAGCTAACCTAGCTTTAAGTTATGACTAGCTAACCTAGCTTCAAATGATAAGTTATGGCTAGCTAACCTAGCTTTAAAATATGTTATAACTAGCTAACTTAGCTTAAGGTTAACTAGTTAGCTAGCTAACTTAGCTTTGAGATATGTTATAACTAGCTAACCTAGCTATCTTGTATTATCCCATGAAATAGCTATGCTAATTTATATTGTAGTAAGAATTTAGCTGTACATTATTAAAGTATCACAGTTTAACTTTAAATTAGGCATGTTACGAATGGGTTACAAATACTTAAACTTGTTTTTAATCTAAGAGTATTCTGACCCACTTGTAACTAAGTATCTTTGTTTTGCTGGTGGTCATTGTTTGTTTATTTCTCCTTTTTTATAAGATGAAACTGGGGAAGGAAGGCACCACTGTCTCAGCCCCTTGTTGGAAGACTGCAAAAGCACAAGCTATAGCCAGTGCGACCGCACAAGTGCTACTGATGGAACTCTTTAATGTTGATGTTCTCTTGAACTTGTATTATGCATATTATACATTATACAAGTAGTAGTATATGATATATTCTTGAAAATACAGTGAAGTGTATTGTTCAATATATAATAAAATACATTGTGATATATGTGGTAATATATGATATGTGTATTATAAATAGTGATATTTGGAAATATGTCCTTGAAGGTATAGTGAAGTGTTTGTTAAATATATAATAAAATACATTGTAATATATATGGTAATATATGGTATGTGTATTTTTGATAGTAATATATTGAAATATATTCTTGTATATATAGTGAAGTGTATTGTTCAATATATAATTAAGTACATTGCAACATATGTGGTAATATATGGTACATGTACTGGTAATGTATGGAAATATGTATGCATAAATATATAATTTAGTGTACTGTAAAATATACAGTTCAGTACAACACAATATATGTGACTATATATAGTAGTTATAGTCATATATGGTTAAATATATAATTAAGCAATATATAAGTAAATATATTTTATATATTACATTTCCATATATACAATATATGAAAAGCGGCAATTCCTTATGTATTTTTCAATATATTGTAATATATTCATTACTATATAACACCATATATTAGTCTATATATTTTCAATTTTATCTAATATATGATATTTTTTCAGTCACATACTAATCAGTAGCACATACTGTATCCATAAAAAAATATTGAACTTGTTAAATCTTTCCAATTAACCAGTAAATTGTAAAATTAAATAATTCCATATATTGGGACATATATTTTCCTTCCGTAAGGGCGGTTTGAAGCATTCCCACAGGTTACTAGGTAAGCACAGAGCAATTCTGAGCTGTCTGTTTACTTTAGAATTGGCTGTTTAGCTGAATGATTAAGTCATTTTCCACAAGAGTAAATAGGGGTCAGCTCTGTGAGGTCAAACATGTTAGGCCTCTAATACTATATTACATCACTAATTATGGCACTCTGCCCCGGTACATATAATATTACTGTAATCACACCTTATCGTTTTATACAGAAACCTTCATAGCAAAACACCACTATTAGAGAGACCCCTCAAAAATGATGAGTTTCTTTGATTTTACCAAATTAAAAACCTCTGGAATATAATCAAGAGGAAGATGGATGATCACAAGTCATCAAACCAAACTGTACTGCTTGAATTTTTTGCACCAGGAGTGACATAAAGTTATCCAAAAGCAGTGTGTAAGACTGGTGGAGGAGAACATGACAAGATGCATGAAAACTGTGATTAAAAACAGGATTATTCCACCAAATATTGATTTGTGAACTCTTAAAATGTTGTGAATATGAACTTGTTTTCTTTGCATCATTTAAGGTTTGAAAGCTCTGCATCTTTTTTGTTATTTCAGTCATTTCTCTTTTTCTATTTTTTGAAATCTTGGCTGGTTCGGGCAGAGAATCTAAGCTCTACTGTGGAGTCCTTGGACTGCAAGGTCGTGGGTTCGATTCCATCCTCTAGCAACTCAGTCAATGTCTAAATTGTCGAAATTGTTCAAGACTACTTGAAGTGATTGAACCTTGAAAATGATCACTTTTGCCTATATTTTGTTTTAAATAAGCTGTATGTGGAGTTTTTTTTAAGGATTGATTTTATTATAATTTATTTTTTATTACTTTTCATATGTTTTTTTTTGTATTTTCTATCTATTTTGTTTGGATGTCTTTTTATATTTCCCCTGTTTATGTAAAGCACTTTGAATTGTCACTGTATGTAAACAATGCTACACAAACAATTTTGCCTTGTCTCGCCTGTTACTGATGTGATTGTGATTGTGTACAAATTGTATTATATATATATTTTTTTATAAAATGACATATGTTAGGAGAAGGTTGATAATGAAACAACAAAGCACACTTTTAGCCATTGGAAAAAAACATTGCCCCATAGGCATCAGTTACTGTTAAAATTCTAATATATATATATATATATATATATATATATATATATATATATATATATATATATATATATATATATAATGTATTACTTTAACATCACTTTCTACATTGCAAGTCCACAGTACATGCTGTACCAACAGAATAAAAACAGTATATGAACAGTATATAGTTCACTTCATATGAGTTTTTTTTAAATGCCTTTATTTGTTTTGTTTTGTTTTGAAATAAACTGTTCATATAAATATTTGTTGTGTATGTTTATGTGTGTAGCGTGTGTGGTTGTGTGTGTATAGTGTGTGTGTGTGTGTGTGCGTATAGTATGAGTGTGTGTATAGTGTGTGTTTTGTGTATAGTGTGTGTGTGTATAGTGTGTGTGTGTATAGTGTGTGTTTGTGTATTGTGTGTGTATGTGTATAGTATGTGTGTGTGTGTATAGTGTGTTTGTGTATAGTGTGTGTTTGTGTGTGTATAGTATGTGTGTGTATAGTATGTGTGTGTTTGTGTATAGTGTGTGTGTATGTGTATAGTATGTGTGTGTGTATAGTGTGTGTTTGTGTATATTGTGTGTTTGTGCGTGTGTGTGTGTGTGTGTAGTGTGTGTTTGTGTATAGTGTGTGTATATTGTGTGTTTGTGTATAGTGTGTGTTTGTGTGTGTGTATAGTATGTGTGTGTGTTTGTGTATAGTGTGTGTATGTGTATAGTATGTGTGTGTGTGTATAGTATGTGTGTTTGTGTATATTGTGTGTTTGTGCGTGTGTGTGTGTGTATAGTATGTGTGTGTGTGTATAGTGTGTGTTTGCAGTGTTGCCAACTCCTCAGTAAGGAAAGTAGCTATTGGCTGTCCTAAAAGTCGCTAAATGACGTCATCACCTACTTTGCATAATACATGTTTTTGAAGATGTAAAGGATTAGGGTTGTGGGAGAGAAAAAAGTGAGTAAAAAACACCATAAATATGTTAGAAATTTTACAAATGAATAACTTCTGTTGCTTTTTAAATAGGTCACTTTTTTACAGTAACTTCATTTTATGTGAATTATGTAAATTGTTTGTTTTTAAAAAGCGTATAGTTTGTGTTTGTGTATTGTGTGTGTGTGTGTGTGTGTGTATAGTGTGTGTGTGTGTAGAGTGTGTTTGTGTAGAGCTGCTGTTTGATGGAACATCACGGAATTCTCGATGATGTCACTAGAATTCCGTATATAAGCTACATTCTATATGAGCAGCTGCTGTAGAATTCTTATTCAGAAGCGCGTCAGACACGGCCGAGAGAACATCTCAGCTACTGGTTTTCTACAGAAATTCTACAGAGGATAAAACAGTAAAATCACAACCTTATTTACTGTGCTTGACAAGGTAAATCACACACAGCACTTACTGTAGAACTATCACCAGATAAATTTACTGCACATTTCGCACTATAAGGTGCACTTAAAATCAGTGCACCTTATGTATGAATTCTACCAGTCAGGTGTTAAGTAGCAGTAAAGCTATTCCGGAGCTTCAGCGTAGTTCTCCAGCACAGAGACTGTAGCAGTATTAGCATTAGCCATGAGTATATCAGAGTATATTAAACAAAAGTATATTAGCCTGTAGCCTGCTGCTAACCCCAGGTAGCACTGCTGGAGCAGTATTAGCAATAGCTTCTAACCAAACTAAGCACTAGCTCTATCGGACTGTAGCCTGCTGCTAACCCCGTCTCATTAGCATTAGCTGTTAATTAATCAGCTGTGCTGTTGCATTCCACAATAAAAGTGTTTTTTAAAGGTCAGGAAATGTTTATAAAACATAATTTTAAGCAGGACTGGTATGTTTCATTACTTCAAAAGGTACACATTTCAGCTATTACTGGAAAAATATATATATGGTTTAGGGTTTAGTGTCTCTTTAAATACTTTGCAGTGAACTATGTTGCTTCATAACTATGTTGCTCATATCTCGTTTGAAGTCAATGTGCTGTTTTTTAACAGAAATGGAGGACCGTTCTGCAGCAGAACGTCTGCGTTTGAGGTGGAACGAAAGGCTACCTGTTGGAGCAGGACTATGGAACCTGGGCAACACGTGCTTTCTGAACTCGGTTCTGCAGTGTCTTACTTACACCCCTCCACTGGCGAACTACATTCTATCAGGAGAGCACTCCAACACATGTACGTGGTCATGCATCTTTTTCTTGCTGTAAAACTTCTTACTTCAGGTCTGTTTAGGCTTATTTACGAATGACGCTTTGTTTTCTCTTAAAGGTTTCAGTCCTGAGTCTTGCATCACGTGCTCAATACAAAAGCACTTTACTCAAGTGTTTGCAAACCCGGGCACAGTCATCATTCCAGTAGACATGGTTTCTAAACTTACTCGTAAGTATAAACCCTTATTCACCCGATGAATCTGATTAATACAAAAAAACTATTCCCATATCAACATTTAAGCTTTGCTGATTAAGCTCTGTCTGCTTTTCTCTTAGTGATCTCAGAGCAGTTCTGTTTAGGACAGCAAGAGGATGCGCACGAGTTTTTCAGCTACACAGTGAGCGCTTTGGAGCAGTCCTGCCTTAACAGAAACATGTAAGTCTAAATGAACCATAATACACATCAATTTGATCAGTTAAATTCTTTTGTCTGCATCATCTGTATATCACTTATCTTGTTTAAAAAAAATTATTATTATTATTTTTTTAGGCTCGACAGGGAAACAGAGGGAACCAACCTCATTAAACAGATATTTGAAGGTTGTATGAGATCTAGAGGTGAGTTTGTGGATCATGCTTCTGCTGTTATAATGCTGTGTATATCTTCTTATTCTTATCTATGTTACATACATAATGCTATAAATTGGATCAATAATGGTAATCATTTAATCTCATTTCACAGTGAAGTGCCTGAGTTGCAGAGCAGAGTCAGACACATTTGAGCCTTACATGGATGTTGCACTGGACATCAGGGTAACTAACGCATAAAAAACACATACAAAAAAAAAAAAAAAAAACACTTTATTGCCTTTAAAAGACTAGATAACACTAACATGCCAGCACAAGGGCTTCAAGTGATTTGTTAAGCTGCAGTTTGTGTGTTTAGTGTGAATAACAATTATTTAGCTTAGCATTTCCTTTAATAATTACATTACAGTGTCCAACATTCTTTTCAGTACCTAACAAATAAAGCATAAATCATCAGCATAAGAAAGATGTATTGCTTATCAGGTTCTCCACATTCAGAGTCTGTACATAATCTGTTTTTTTTTTCATGTGTTTTAACTTGTAGGAAGCTGAGGATCTTACAGATGCTTTAAGGCAATTTGTTAGGTCTGAGCAACTGGATGGCTACAAGTGCAACGTGTAAGTGTAACTGCCCTTATGTGCCCCAACACTAGTAGATGAACATATTTGGCATCTGCTTTTGGATAGATAATGTATTTTGGAACTTACTTTGAATTCTGTTTTACTTACAGGTGTATGAAAACGAGCCCAGCATCAAAAACCTTTGCCATATTTCGCAGCTCAAATGTGCTTACCATCTGTCTCAAACGCTTCAACTTTTATGGAGACAAAATTTCTAAGGTATGATTTTATGAACTAACATTTCTACTGATTTTTTTTTTTACACCTCTTAAATGCTTTTCCTTCATTTACGGGGTTTCTACAGATCTTTAAAATGACTGCCTTAAAAAGTCTATTTGATTAAAAAAAAAAATCTGTCTTAATCGGCCTTAAATCCTTTTTCCAAATGTATTAAAATGCTAAAGACATTTAATTCAGTTCTGGTTTTAGTTTCCAAATTTTAATGGCAGACTGAATTAGAACAAAACTGTATGCAAGGGGATGTAAAAATTAGTATATATATTCTGCGCTGAACCCAATATTCATGGATTTAAAGCAGTCCCGAGAAGCTAATGTAAAATCTTGTCTATTATGCACAGTTTGTGAGATATCCCACATACCTGGACATGGACCCGTTCATGTCTGATGGAGGAGGGTCTGATGAGAGACAAACTTACAAGCTGTATGCTGTGCTAGTGCACTCTGGATCTGACTGCCAGATCGGACACTACTACTGCTATGTGAAGGTTAGACATGCCACACATATTACACAATTTATCCATACATATATATTCTTGTTTTGCTAAAGAATAGGATAACGAGTTGAATAGCACAAACGTGTGTGTTAATTTTTTTTTAGGCTGGTGACAGCAAGTGGTACAAGATGGATGATTCTGAGGTGTCCGTCGCTGATAAACAATCAGTGCTTTCAGAACAGGCATACATGCTGTTCTATATCAGGTAAGACTCTTTCACTCAATAAATCTGAAACTTTTTAAAAATGTAGTAAAATAAGTATTTGAAAGGTAAAGAACCTTACTGGTATGTCTGCCCCTGTTGTGATACATTTATTATGATGATAGACACAAAAAAAAAAAACCATTTAATTCTGCAGGACTACAAAAACAAAGGCAATGAAGAGGAGCAATACATGTGGTGAGAGCAGCGGAATCGAGAACACCAAAAGGAAACGCGAGCGCTCCCAAAACCCTGATAAAGAGGAGTCTCCCCCGATGGCTAAGCGGGCATGCAAGGAAATACCTGCAACTCTCCAGCAACGCTGTCAGGAAGAAAATAAACAGAAAATCTGGTAAGTTTTTAATTAAACATTAATTAGAGAAAATTATAATAAACAGCCCATCTAAAGAAAAGCTATGCTAATGTTAAAGGGGCACTAAACCCTCTGATTTTAGCTGACTTCACCTTTAGCTCAGATTTAAAAAAGCAAAAAAAAAATTAAAGGGGTAGTTTGGAGGGGGCGCTGGGTGATGTATGGGTTTAGGGGCAATGCAGGAGGGAGAGCTGCACTGTGCCTCTGATAGCAGTGAGAAGCAGATGGTGGAATGTCAGTGAAGGGGCAGTATTATAACTGCATTACACCACTGCACATATCTTGTGTTATAGCACGCCCTCTTGTCTATTACTGCTTAATGAGATTTAAAGGTATTTTCCCCAATTTATTGGAGGTTTTAGTGTTTTTTTGTGGGGAATAGATGTTATAATCAATATATTATAATATTATGTTATAATATATGTTTATTAGGATGATAGGCACAACACTCTAGCTGTTAGATTATATAACCTCTTTTGATTTTGATCCTGCAGGACTTCAGAAACACAAAACTTGGAGAGAAGGAGCTACAGATATGGCGATGGCTTTGACTTGGGCAGTATAATCTTTAACACCACACAACAAAGCACAGAGAAACGCAAGCGCAGCCCGAGCTCTGATAAAGAGGAGTCTCCCCCGATGGCAAAACAGGCACGCAAAGAAATGCCTGCAACTCTCCAGCAATCATTGCAGGAAGAGAATAAACCGAAAATTTGGTAAGTTTTTAATTAAACATTAATTAGAGAATATTATAATAAACAGCCCATCTTAAGAAAAGCTATGCTAATGCTAATGGGGCACTAAACCCCCTGATTTTACTTTTTACTTCACCTTTAACCCAGATTTAAAAAGGCAAAACAAAAATGGAAGGGGTAGTTTGGAGGGGGCACTGGGTGATGTATGGGTTTAGGGGCAAGGGCATGAGGGAGAGCTGATTGGCTGAGCTGTAGCAGCAGCAGTGTGCCTCTGAAAGCAGTGAGAAGCAGATGGTGGAATGTCAGCGAAGGGGCAGTATTTTAACTGCATTACACCACTGCACATATCTTATGTTATAGCACGCCCTCTTGTGTATTACTGCTTAATGAGATTTGAAAGGTATTTTCCCCAATTTATTGGAGGTTTTAGTGTTTTTTGTGCGGAATAGATGTTATAATCTATATATTATAATATTATGTTATAATATATGTTTATTAAGATGATAGGCACAACACTCTAGCTGTTAGATTATATAACCTCTTTTGATTTTGATCCTGCAGGACTTCAGAAACACAAAACTTGGAGAGAAGGAGCTACAGATATGGCGATGGCTTTGACTTGGGCAGTATAATCTTTAACACCACACAACAAAGCACAGAGAAACGCAAGCGCAGCCCGAGCTCTGATAAAGAGGAGTCTCCCCCGATGGCAAAACAGGCACGCAAAGAAATGCCTGCAACTCTCCAGCAATCATTGCAGGAAGAGAATAAACCGAAAATTTGGTAAGTTTTTAATTAAACATTAATTAGAGAATATTATAATAAACAGCCCATCTTAAGAAAAGCTATGCTAATGTTAATGGGGCACTAAACCCCCTGATTTTACTTTTTACTTCACCTTTAACCCAGATTTAAAAAGGCAAAAAAAAAATGGAAGGGGTAGTTTGGAGGGGGCGCTGGGTGATGTATGGGTTTAGGGGCAAGGGCATGAGGGAGAGCTGATTGGCTGAGCTGTAGCAGCAGCAGTGTGCCTCTGATAGCAGTGAGAAGCAGATGGTGGAATGTCAGCGAAGGGGCAGTATTATAACTGCATTACACCACTGCACATATCTTATGTTATAGCACGCCCTCTTGTGTATTACTGCTTAATGAGATTTGAAAGGTATTTCCCCAATTTATTGGAGGTTTTAGTGTTTTTTTGCGGAATAGATGTTATAATATATATATATTGTAATATTATGTTATTATATATGTTTATTAGAATGATAGGCACAACACTCTAGCTGTTAAATTATATAACCACTTTTGATTTTGATCCTGCAGGACTTCAGAAACACAAAACTTGGAGAGAGGGAGCTACAGATATGGCGATGGCTTTGACTTGGGCAGTATAATCTTTAACACCACACAACAAAGCACAGAGAAACGCAAGCGCAGCCCGAGCTCTGATAAAGAGGAGTCTCCCCCGACGGCAAAACAGGCACGCAAAGAAATGCCTGCAACTCTCCAGCAATCATTGCAGGAAGAAAATAAACCGAAAATTAGGTAAGTTTTTAATTAAACATTAATTAGAGAATATTATAATAAACAGCCCATCTTAAGAAAAGCTATGCTAATGCTAATGGGGCACTAAACCCCCTGATTTTACTTTTTACTTCACCTTCAACACAGATTTAAAAAGGCAAAATGGAAGGGGTAGTTTGGAAGGGGGCGCTGGGTGATGTATGGGTTTAGGGGCAAGGGCAGGAGGGAGAGCTGATTGGTTGAGCTGTAGCAAGCAAATGGACAATATTATGACTGCATTACACCATTGAAAATATCTTATGTTATAGCACCCCCTCTCATGTATTACTGTTTTAGTGTTTTTGTGGGATATAGATAGACAGAATAAGAAGTGTTTAAAAGTAAAGAAACTGTACTGCACCTGTTATTATATACATTTGTTATGATGAAAGGCACAACATTCTAGCTGAGAGTTTCCATAACCACATTTAATTCTGATCCTGCAGGACTTTAGAAAAACACAAGCTGGAGGAGAGGAGCGACGAGGACAGCTTGGTTTATGGAGAGTGCAGTGGAATGTTCTACACTCCACAGCAAAGCACTGTGGAACGCAAGCGCAGCCACAGCTCCGATAAGGATGAGTCTCCCCCCGGCGCTAATCGAAAACACACAGATACACCTGCAAATCACCAGCAGGGATTGCAATAACAATAATTGGCAATCTTAAATTAAACTTATATTATTAAAAGAGTTGTCTACACCTTTTTAGTCAACAGCTCCGTCGTGAGTTTTTACTCTTTTCCAGTTGGCGTTGAGCTCAGGGCAAAGTGGACAATTAAATTCGTAGGGGTAATTCACCAATAATAAATGCTCCACGGTGTGTAGCAGCATTTTCTCCACGAAGATCTAAGTGGACTGGCTATGAAATAAGCCGATGTATGAGCGTTTAGGTATGAAGGAATAGACCCCTGCCCACTTGCGCTAATCAGATATCTTATAATTCTCTCTAATATGGCCTTATAGAACAGGATTGATCACAAATCTGGATGTTAAAGTTTCCCCCCAGCTGTCAGACTTTCATTTACCATTTACCATTTAATTCAGACATTCAGATCATTTACCAAAACAAATAAGTCCTAAAAGTCCTCCGATGAGGAGGGGTGGTGGTGGGCCCAAATTATTTCAATTACATTAAAAAGCACATGTGCTTTAATAACAAAACATTCTTAAGAACTCTGACAGCTTGGTGTAAACTTCAACAGACCAGCCCATGTGTATACAGTCTCGGGACAAGAAGACACTTAAAAACGTTGGTGTTTTGAGACCTTTGGTAAGTACATTAATATCATGTAAAATAAGAACTAAATATACCAATTTTGATATGTAAATAAATAATATTTTGCCTTATTATACTTTTTCCCTTCAAATGAATATATGAGTTTTATGAGCTAGCAAACATAGCTAACGCTAATGCTAACACCCCTAGCCCTGTTAATGGTACACTTCCACAAAAATTAAGGTTGTCAGCTAGATAGATAGCTAGATAGATAGATAGATAGATAGTCTTCAGGTAGGCTGTGAACAAGGGCTAGAGTGCACTTAACAGGTTAAGTCTAATATGAAAGGACAAAATGGACGACGGTTTCTAACTTTTTACAATCTCTGCAGGTCCTCTGTGACTGGGGTTGGGGCCTTACCCGTGCTGAAGATTTTTATTACAAAGAGATTTTTTTTAGACATTCACTGTTATCTAATAAATATTTTGTTGTTTATTTTTTACATTAATTGCCTAAAATAAAACTACATTAAACGATTCATTGTTCCATGTTGTGTACTACACTGTTACTTGTTTAGATGATGATCTTGTTCAAAAGGAATATATATTTTTTCACTGTTATTGATTAAATATATTGCTGTTTACTTTTAAAACAAATCTTCTTGACCCAAATCACATAGATTCCTATAAAATATAATCATGTACTGCCATCACCTTAGACAACTGCTGTAAAAATTACTACCAAAAATGACTTGAATCCAATTACATCAAACAGCACACATGCTTTAATAACATAACATTGTTAAGAACTCTGACAGCTTGGTAGACATTAAGCTAGTCAGTGAACTATTGAGTTACCTATTCAGTGAGCTAATGAGTTACCTAGTCAATTAACTATTGAGTTACCTAGTAAGTGAACAAATGAGTTGCCTAGTCAGTGAGCTAATGAGTTACTTAGTCAGTGAGCTAATGAGTTACTTAGTCAGTGAGCTAATGAGTTACTTAGTCAGTGAGCTAATGAGTTACTTAGTCAGTGAGCTAATGAGTTACTTAGTCAGTGAGCTAATGCAGTGTTACTGACAAAATAAACGCTTTTTAGGAGAGATATAAGTTGTGTGTAAATATTTATAAGACAATACCTGACAAAATCTGTTTTAATGACGTTAAACATCACTGTGACAGCGCTAGTCGCAGTTTCGCCTCAGCAAAGGACGAGGACGTGAATCACTTATCTAACCAGCCTTTACTGATTTCTGCCCCCAATAACCCTTTAAATAACCTCTAACAGTCTTTAATAGTCTTCAGTAGCCTTCAACAGTCTAACCTTGCAGCCGTGGTCTGTCCACTAAACTCCGTAGTTATAAACATCATGAGGTTAGCAGCGCGCTAACTGACCTGTTTATAATGTATCCGAGCAGTGACTCCGTAACGGCTGCTCTAAACTGCTTCTGTTAGCTGATTGGGCTGAAAGATGAACTGTAGAGAGCTGTATTATCCGTTTAGTGGGGTTAAAACCTTTATTTCCTACACAGACGAACTTAAAAAAACTGAAAAAAAAAAAGCTCCAGACTGGCTCAGCTGAGCCCTGTAGCCCGTGGCTGGGCTGTAGCTCTGACTGAGTAAAAACAGCGGGGCTTGTGCTGCTGCAGCTCCGACTAGTGGTTGGATGAGGAACTGCAGCTTTCTGTAAGCGAGCAGTTTCACCGGTTTCACCAGTTTCATCCACATACAGCTCTGATAAACTGCTTAACCCTAAACTCCTGAATCAGATCGGCTAAAATCAGAAGAATATCTGCCGATCGCCGATGCCGTATTTTGGCTGAAAATCGGCCGATACCGATACACTGCCGATCGATCGTTCCATCTCTAGTTATTTGGTTTATGTGTGTGTTTTAAGAATGAGGGCCCCTTGTTTATATTTTGCCTAGGGCCCCAAAATGGCTAGATCCGTCTCTGCTAATGAGTTACCTAGTCAGTGAACTAATGAGTTACCTAGTCAAAAGCTAATGAGTTATCTAGTCAGTGAACTAATGAGTTACCTAGTCAGTGAGCTAATGAGTTATCTAGTAATTGAACTCATGAGTTACCTTGTCAGTGAGCTAATGAGTTATCTAGTCAGTGAACTAATGAGTTACCTAGTCAGTGAACTAATGAGTTACCTAGTCAGTGAGCTAATGAGTTATCTAGTAATTGAACTCATGAGTTACCTTGTCAGTGAGCTAATGAGTTATCTAGTCAGTGAACTAATGAGTTACCTAGTCAGTGAGCTAATGAGTTATCTAGTCAGTGAGCTAATGAGTTAGTCATTGAACTAATGAGTTACCTAGTCAGTGAGCTAATGAGTTATCTAGTCAGTGAGCTAATGAGTTAGTCATTGAACTAATGAGTTACCTAGTCATTGAGCTAATGAGTTGACTAGTCAGTAAACTAATGAGTTACCTAGTCAGTGAACTAATGAGTTACCTAGTAATTGAACTCATGAGTTGACTAGTCAGTAAACTAATGAGTTACCTAGTCAGTGAGCTAATGAGTTACCTAGTCAGTGAGATAATGAGTTACCTAGTCAGTGAGCTAATGAGTTATCTAGTCAGTAAACTAATGAGTTACCTAGTCAGTGAGCTAATGAGTTACCTAGTCAGTGAACTAATGAGTTACCTAGTCAGTGAACTAATGAGTTACCTAGTCAGTGAACTAATGAGTTACCTAGTAATTGAACTCATGAGTTACCTAGTCAGTGAGCTAATGAGTTACCTAGTCAGTAAACTAATGAGTTACCTAGTCAGTGAACTAATGAGTTACCTAGTCATTTAGCTAATGGGTTAGCTATTTAAGTAGTCAGAGCCCCCCAACACCTCTGTAATTCGCACCCTGCAAACAAATATAAGTTAACATGTATTAATGTAAGAAACACTGCATTTTGTTAGATTGCTTTTTTTTCATTACTTTTTTATATTGTCCCAAATTTTCATTTAAGGGTTTTATATTGATCTATTCTTTGTAATGTTTGCCATGAGTATGAGTTATGTTTTTTAAATATTAGTTTACATAACAATAACTCTTTGAGACCTGAATGACACACACACAATATAAGACACTTATATTCTTATATAAAACCTATACATATCCAATTAACACATTTTTTTATTATTAAACATAATAAAAAAGTGTTCTAAATCACAAAGAATTAGTAAAAAGGAGCTTGTATTGCTCTGACTCATTTGTTTTGTAGTGCTGAGTTGCTGATTTTTTTGTCCAGTGCAGTGGGTAGGGCTTAGCTACTGTTTCTTGGCTGGTTAATGATCTTTTCTGATGGACAACAGGTCTCAATTAGGGTTCAGCTCACATGGCATTTATTCATACTAGAGACCACAACTAGATATTTTAAAATAAATAATAATAATAATAATAATAATAATAATAATAATAATAATAATAATAATAATAATAATAATAATAATATTCTGCCAAGAATAAAAAAGAAAAAATGTCAAACAAAATCACCTGGATTGAATGTAATTAATGGTTGAACAGTATTTTGGCTGAAAAAGTGAGTATTTGTCGTTGTGTTTTTTTGTAATTGGAACTTTATATCGCACTATTTGAGGAGTGTGGTGAGGGAGAGCAGTGGTAGAGAGCAGTGAGCAGATTATTCATCACTCTGTGCTGCAGAGGAAGAAGGAGGAGGAGGAGGAGGAGGAGGAGGAGGGGGGGGGGGTTTAGTACACGGGGCGGATTAGTAGGCCTGTTGATAACTGTGTGTGTGTGACGTCAGTAGCGTTGCGCAGCCGCAGCTGTGAGGGGGAAGATGGTGCTGATCAAAGAATAGTAAGTGAAATATTCCTTTACTGCTGTTTTACTGTGGGTCACTGAGCGGAGGGTCGGGGCGGAGAGCAAGGGAGAGCGGGCTGTGTGTGTGTGTGGAGTTTGAGTAGTTCTGGAAGTGTTAGCGGGTGGTGGTGTTTACCGAGGCCGGGTTTGGGTGTTTGAGTGCCGGCTGTGTGAAGTGTGGCCTACCGGCACTGACAGCCAGACCGCTCTCTGAGCCAGGTACCTACCGCTGCCCTGCCGCTGCCTTACTGCCCCCGCGGACCCGCGGAGCTCCCGCACACAGAGCGGCTCAAATTACCGCCTCCACACTCGGCGATACCGGTGTAATTAGGGTGTGAACCGGCCGCTAGCTAACCTACGTTTCTCCACACGAGTCACACATCTGGAGCTCGGCGTGTTTGTAGAAACTCTGGTTTATAAAACAGCGGGAAACATCTGGAACAGCTTCTGTGTAACGTTAGCTGGTTAGCTTTAAGCTAGTTAACTAATTTAGGGAGACTTTTTACGAGTATTTTAAAGTAACTTTTTCCACCTGTGACACACACACACACACACACACACACACACACACACACACACACACACGGGAAGCGGAGAGCAGTAGCGCGAGAGCTCCCTGGCGGCAAAATCAATAGGAACCCACCCCTGAACCCATGGGCTGATATACTGACTGAACTAATCAGTTAATTCTGCTCAGTATCTGTATGTCAGCTGTGTTACTCACACTCACCCTTCAGCACTGTAACTACACAGTCCAGCCACAACATTATGACCACCTCCTCGTTTCTACTCTCATTGTCTGTCTAATAAACCCCACTGAGCAGAAAGCAGATAAAGTTGTGTAATTAGTGTGATGGCAGCAGACAGTCACTCTACTGTTCTTCTTAAGTCTTATTTTTATTATTCCACCAGTGTTTTGCCCAATTGACTTATTGATTCCATTCCAATGATAAAACGTGCGTCCTTATCTGGAATGGTGGACTTTACTATAACTTACTTGTGTAGCTTTCTGATTGGACATACCTTTTTTTCATTAAAACTTTGTTAATGGCCTTATCTAGACGGGATTAGTTTCTCAGGGGTCCTGGGGTAATTTTCGGAAGGACCAAGTGTGTGTTTTCCTCAGACGTCCTCGGAGAAAATTACAGGCTGAATTGCCTACATTAATTACGCACCGTAATTACACTTTGGGTGCGCGTTTCCACAGAGAAACACAACAGCGAGTGGAAATGGAGGAGCTACTGAACGTAATGTCATGTGACAGAGAAAGCCAAAAAAACTCACTGGTCCTCCTGTTTTTTCAGTTGTAGTCTGGATGCAAGAGTTTTATAGTGGATGCAAGAGTTTTATATGTAGCAACTGCTTAGCAACATCTTAGCAAGCACTTAGCAATGCCATAGAAACCACTACAGATGCCATAGCAACCATATGGCAACACCATAGCAAACACCATGGATACCATAGCAACACCTTAGCAACCACCTAGCTATTACTTTGCAACACCATAGCAACCACCACGGTCACCTTAGCAACATCTCAGCAACCACCTAGCAATACCACAGCGGTTGGTAACTGCATACTGGGTCATTCTCCACTGCAGTGACTGTACTGATATGGTGGTGGTGGTGGTGGTGTGTTAGTAGTGAGTGTTTTGCTGTGTGTGTATGAGTGTATCAGACACAGCAGTGCTGCTGGAGTTGTATAACACCCCAGTATCACATTAATGTGATTAATCAAATTACAATACAACATTTTTAAAATGGGATAATAAAGATTGTACATCTTTACATGTACTAGTGCTTTTCAGAAAATTATAATCATCATTGAAAAGTTACTTTTTCAATAATTCAGTTAAAAATGTAAAACTCATCTATACATATATTACACACAGTGATCTATTTTAAGCGTTTATTTTATTGTTGATTATGACTTACAGCCAATGCAAACCCAAAAATCATTGCCTAAGAAAATTTTAATATTATATAAGACCAATTGGTACTTTTGGCAGTGTGGGCAGTGTGTCAATTCCTGCTGGGAAATAAAAAACACATAAAGGTTGTCAGCAGAGGGAAGAAGCATGAAGTGCTGAATGATTTTGTGGGAAAACACTGCACTGACTTTGGACTTGATAATAAAACACAGTGGATCAACACCAGCAGATGACATGTCTCTCCAAACCATCACTGATCATCAGTAAAATTTACATTTGTAAATCAAGGGAGCAGAGTCTGCAGGAAAAGTGGAGAGACACACAGTACAAGCTGCTTGGGGTCTAGAGTGAAGTTTCCACCAATCAGTGATGGTTTGGAGAGACATGTCATCTGCTGGTGTTGGTCCACTGTGTTACATCAAGTCCAATGTCAGTGCAGTGTTCTTACAGCACTTCAGCGTAGTTACATGACCAGGGTTAGCCTGGAGATGCTAACAGACACTTCGCTGTGCTTGACCGTGTTGAAGCCACAGTGCTAACAAGCACAGCATGGTTGGAGCAGATTAGCTGGGATGTTAACAGGCACTGCACGCTGGCTCGAAATGTTTAGGGCATGTTAACTGCAATACTAACAGGCACAACATCCAATCGCAGGAGGGTTTTAGCAGATTAGCTGTAATGATAACAGGCACAGCAGCCATGCCTTGGATTGGGTAAGCTGTGATGCTAACAACCGGTCTTGGTAGGGTTAGAGCTGCAGTGGTAGTAGACTCTGCAGCATTCAGCAGGGTCTGATCAGGTTGCCACAATTTTGACAGCCACAGAAAATGAGAATAAGTTAAAAATAGTAAAACAAGGCTGCGTTCACATTACAAGCCACATTGCTCAAATTAGATTTTTTGCTCAGATCAGATTTGGCTATCTTGACGGTTATCATTCACATATGTATGTGAGCTGTAATGTGAATGAATCTGTCTCTGAAATGCCTCTCATGCGCACATTGATAACTGTATAAACGTCTCCTTCTTCACCAACAAAAAAAACGGCATATTTGAAAGACGACTCGTAGGTTTATAAAGGGAAATGGATGAGTTAGCAGCTCATATGTGGAGCATCTTTTGCTGGAGTGGAGAGTAAACAGCTGGTCTGAAGTTCATGCTCAGGTCGAGGAGGTGAAAAAAGGCCAGACAGTTTGCTTTTGCTGTACCAAGAGATGTGTGGGTACGAGAGAGAAGCACATAGCGCATGCATTAAAGCAAAAAGACATAAATTCCGTTTGACAGTTCACATTCATGTTGCATGTCCATGGATCTGATACATATCCAATTTAGGACAACATATGAAAGTGACTTAGATTTGGTTTGAAAAAAATCGGATTTGGCACGTTCACACAGCCATGAAAAAAATCTAATCTGAGCCACATTAAGCAAAAAAATCGGATTTGAGTCACTTCCGCCTGGTAATGTGAACATAGCCCAACTGCTCTGTTGTACTTGTCTGTGTTTCTCTGGGCTTCACAAAACCTTGTTGAGAATGTGAATAGCAGGAGGAAGGTGTGATTGAATATGGTCCATTTGTTTTGGTCTGAGTTGCTGTCTGTCTAGTGTGATGTCTGCCAAAAATCGCTAAACACTCTTTTTTTTAAAGATCTGTTATAGTGTGTTAATTCATCTTTAAGACCTGATGCAGCTTATGCAACATAACTTGGTCAGTGTGAGGCAGGCATGTAGAGGCACGGAAGAGTACATTCTTTTGCTCTATTGCATCATTTAAACGGTAGAAAACTGGAACATGTATTCTAAGAATACAAGCAATGAAAAATAATATACAATTTTTTTGTAGTTGGATATCCAGTTTGGGTATTATTTTAAAGAAACATATTCATTCCATCAGAATTAAATTCTGCACACTTTGTAATAACTATTTTATACTTACATATAATTACATATTTATCTCATATATGTGTTGTTAAATAAGCTTCACTAAACTAGCAATATAAAAAAGCAAGATTCTTTTGTCCAGTTTTTGTATATTATACAGTGCATAGACATTATAATACTGTTCTTACAACTGATAACAGTTTAGTGACAAATACACTTTCATAAAGAGGTTTTATTGTTGAGGGTTAAAACAACTCTAGCAAAGTTGGTTAATACTGTTAATTACTTATTTCTTAAGTGGTGTTATCAATGCCTAGAACAACATAAACAAAAGTTCAAAGGTGAAGCTACTACAGGCCTAGCTCCCTCTGGACCAAGTCCAAATACCATAAGATTTATTTGCACTGGCCATTGGTGCTGAATCCCTTACAACAGCTAAAGGTGTAAACTGGCAATATTAGATTTGGTTAATCTCAGCAGTAAATAGCTAGGCCTTGTTACTGTAATTTAGTGGAAATGTATATTATTATGTAGTAAAATACATGAACTGGACTTTCACTGTTGAAGCATGACATGTTTTGAATAAACTGAGAAAATACTAGATACATCCACTTTGCTTCTTATCCTCTAGGCTGCACTGTAAACTCAATAAAGGCAGTCTGAAACTGTTGATCTATGAGAAAGGGTAGGACAATCCAGTCTCTTCTGTTCAGACTTTGGTTGCAAAGTCAACACTATGGCTGACATTTTTGGTTCATTTCTAAAGTAAGGAAATGGAACTAGGGCACTCATACTACAGTATATACAGGCGTTGGAGTTTAATAGTCACATGCAGAGAGAGTAGTAGAATGCAGTCCAAGCTGTTCCTGGGAACTCTGTTTCTGTTTTGTTTCTACTAACCACCAGAATACCTTTCAGTTGTGCATAAGGCAAGATATTATAAGCAGAAACAACGAAACAAAACCAAACTTCAGGATGAGAAAACAGAGCTCTAGCCCTGCCTGACGAGAGAGTGTCTCCAGCCGTGCTCCAGCTCCTGAGTTCCATCTAGCGGATGGATGAAGTACTGCAGTTTCCTGTGACCAAGCAACAATTAGATCCACATTGCTGCTGTGTAAACCTTAACTGCCCAATCGTATCGGCTAAATTAGTGAAATATTGGCTGATCGCCGATCACGTAGTTTGGATGAAAATTGGCTGATACCGATACATGGCCTATTGATCGTTTCATTTCTAGCAGAAGGTCTGTTTTAAGTTGAGTCAGCAAGAAATAATTTGAGGAAATGTAGTAAGTTTATTTATTCATTTTTTTGCACAAGGCAGTAGTATCTAATCTTTTGGAAGCTTGGCAACTATTGATTTTACTTATTTATTTTTGCACCTGCGTGTAATATAGTCACTGTGTCAGTGTCACCTTGTCTTTCCACATTAGAGGAAGGCAAGCGCTTCACTTTACAGGTAGCAGACCTTGGCCTGTGGATCAACAGTTTCTAGATAAAGTTCTCAGCTCTGCTTGCTCTGTATTAAGGTGTGAGTAGAGTGAACCCTACCTTAAAAAACAGTGCAGATTGTAGCATGTAAACTGTTTAACATCGGATTCAAAAAACTGTACGACAATCACAGACTGTACGGGTATGTTTAAGTTCACCAGAGCAGCGTTTCTCAACCTTTTTTCTATCACGGCACCCTTTAAATATATGCGAGATGTCAAGGCACCCCAGTTTACGGACGGGGGGGGTGCTGGCGCAGTACTTCAGGTGAGAACGAGGGGTGTTGCTGGCGGAATATGAAATAAAATAGCGCGTGCATCGCGTGGGGGGACAAAAACTTTACAGTGTGTCCCAATTTAGGGGCTGCATCCTTCAGAGGCTGTATTCGAAGACAGATTGCGTCACAGCTGCGCAGTAATACACCGCCTCTGTGGGTCGCATCCTTCAGAGTATGCTGCCTGTGAATTGGGACACACCCCGACACGAGCTGACTCTGGAAAGGAAATATGCACGTGAGGCGCAATATTTTGACGGCACCCCCGATGAAGCCAGACGGCACCCCAGGGTGCCGCGGCACCCTGGTTGAGAAACACTGCACCAGAGTACACAGTGAAATAGATGGCGCTTAGCGCGATTAGCGGCTGATGCTAATGCTCCTACAGTCTCAGTGCTGTAGAGCTAAACTGAAACTCCTGTATAACTCTGTACTTCAATGAAGTGTATTTACTACTCTGTACAACCTGACTGGTAGAATTCATACATAAGGCGCACCGAATTATAAGGTGCACTTACTATTTCTGGAGAAAGTAAAGAATTTTAAGTGCGCCGTTTATAATGCGAAAAATACAGTACTGAAGACATACCCTTGATCGAACCACCCCAGTGCCTGTTTGATTCCTTTTTTTCTGATAGTGTGTCTGATCACTGTGTATTGGCAAGAATCTGACGATTCGATATGTATCACAATACAGCATTTATGTTTTTATATATTTTAAAACTGTAAGCAAGAGTGTATATTAAAATTTTGTTGAGGGGGTGGGGTAGGGACTGTCATTCTATGAAAACACACCATAGTATGCATAAAAATAAAATGTTTAATAATGTATGAATTAATTGCACAGTTTGCTGTGATTAATTGTGATTTAAATTCATCTGTATTAAAGAGTGGGAAGAAAAGGAAAGGGAGGTGAGAGTGTTAACTAGAGTTAGTCACAGTAGTTGATTTTCAGAGACATCAGTTAGGACCTGAAGAGAATTGTGTGAATCCTGCAGGACTAAAACATACACTGAGCACTGACTCTGTTTATTAGAACAGTGTTATTATATATTATAAATTGTGTTAAGTTTCAGGCTAAATGTACAGCTGAAATTAAGCTGTACATGAATATATATGTATAAAACATGAAAAGTGACTTTACTTCTTACTTTTCTCTTTGTTTTTTTATTGCAGCCGTGTTGTCTTACCGTGCTCCGTTGAGGAGGTAAGATGTTTTTTCCTTTATGTCTATGAATATTTAAACCAGTAAATGTTAAATTGTGCTTAAACAATGGCTGTGGCTACAAATGTTTCAGTTAAATGTAATTATAATCATTTGAGGCAATGTTTAACTGATTCACAGTTTAACTGATTCACAAAGAATAAACAAATTCAACGTCACTGCAACTGATATGACATTGGAATAATAGCTCCTCTACAATGCTCCTAAAGCACATTCAAAATTGTTTAGTGTTATGAAAGGGCTTGTTCCCAGCTGCCCTTACATGCGTAAAAAAAATTAACAAGACCACTAAGCAGCTATTAATCCAGTACATTGCCTCAAATGACCTGGTAAGGCAGTTCCCTATGCAGCTCCCTTTCACTAGCCTTGATTAGAAAAGCACTGCTCATGAAAATTTATGATTAGAATAGCACTGTTGAGGTCTATTTATTATTAGATCAGCACTGCTGATGTAAATTAATGAATAGAATATCAGTACTGAGGTAAATAAATAATTAGAGTAGTAGTGCTGAGGTAAATGTATAATTAGAATAGCACTGCTGATGTAAATTGTATTTGTTCATAATCATAAAATTTACATCAGCAGTGCTATTCTAACAAATGTACCTCAACACTGCTATTTTAGTTATATATTTATCTCAGCACTACTATTCAAATTATACATTTACCTCAGCACTGCTATTCTAATTATACATTTACCTCAGCAGTGCTGTTTTAATAATTAATTGACCTAAACAGTGCTATTGTAATCATACATTTTCCTAGTTATTACTTTTATTTCTGATTCATTAATATATTTCTAATCATAAATTATGAATAGCACTACTGAGGTCAATGTATTGTGCTTTTTTTCTTTGTCTGCTTGTAGGTTTATAATTTTATCTTGGTTATATCTAAATATATTCAATGGTGGAAAAAAGTGTGTGTGGGGGGGGGGGGGGCAGTGCCTAAGGTGCTCAAATGTTTGCACATAATCCACTGATGTTATACACAGTCCAATCAGAATATTATGACCATAATTCATTTTCATTCTGTTTTTCACTGGTCAGGACCCACAAGAGAGAGATCCCCACAGAGCAGCTATTATTATTAGGTCGGGTGGCATTTAGTAGCTCTAACTGCAGCAAGCGCTAACGGTTAGCTGCTAATGCTGCTGCACCCAGCCTTAGTGAAAATTAACAATAAAATAAAAAAAATTAATAGATTAACATTCAGCGCTCATTTGATTTTAATAGAAAACGTTTTTTAAGAATGACAGTTTTGTTTATTTAGCTTAGCTTTATTTAGTTACTACATTTTACTGAAATGTGTATTTAATTTAAAAAGTTTGTTCTTGTTTTAGTACCAAGTGGGCCAGTTGTTCTCTGTGGCGGAGGCCAGTAAGAATGAAACGGGAGGAGGAGAAGGTATTGAGGTCCTGAAGAACGAGCCTTATGAGAAAGATGGAGAGAAAGGACAGTACACACACAAGATCTACCATCTCAAAAGGTGTGCTCTTCTTCACACGCAATCTCACCTAACTTTACCAAACACGGTTCACACTGTATACTGAAGCTGACTCCATTTCCAATGTTTTCTGTGTCTGTAGTAAAGTGCCTGGGTTTGTGAAGATGTTTGCACCAGAAGGCTCGCTGGTATTTCATGAAAAAGCGTGGAATGCTTACCCATACTGCAGAACAAGTGAGTGATCGCTACCAAAATCATTTTAATGATTTATTTTCTGATGTGGTGTGGTAAGGCCTGTCACAATGATCATGTATTTGGACAGTATATTACTGTATTTTTCACACTATAAGGCGCACCGGATTATAAGTGAACTATCAATGAACGCCTGGTGGTGGTCTCAGTGGGTGGCGACCTGTAAAGTAAATAAAACTGTAATTCTTAAAATACTTTTAAAGTCAAATAAGCACTAGATATAAATTTACGCAGATTTCTCTCCTGAAAACTGTTTATTTGTGTGAGTAAATTACTTCTGTTTATAGATTAGATTTTCAGATTTCCACTAAGTCTAGCCGCAGTTAGCGGCTAATGCCATCCGACAAAGGTACACTGAGGAACCCTGAGTGTTCCGGTAAGCCAGGGAGATAATAGCTAGCGATTTGTTACACAGAGCTTGTTTTAACACTGTAAACATGCAGACTACAGTCCAATATACTTGCTTAGCTTTGTTAATGCTGATGCTGCTCCAGCAGTGCTAGCCATGGTTAGCAGCAAGCTACAGGCCCATAATACTCACCTCTGAACTGCAAAAAAGCTAGTGCTTGACACGTTTAGCGGGTAATGCTAATGCTGCTGCAGCAGTGCTAGCCAGGATTAGCAGCAGGCTACAGGCCAATAATACTCTCCTCTGCAAACCAAAGAGCTAGCGTTTAGCAGAGTTAGCGTGTAATGCTAATGCTATTCCAGTCTTAGTCCTGGAGAACTAAACTGAAACTCCTGTATAACGCTGTTCTTCAGCGGACGGGTAAAATTCATACATAAGGCGCAGTGGATTATAAAACTCACTGACGATTTTTGGGAAAATTAAAGAACTTTAGGTACGTCTTATAGTGTGAAAAATACAGTATATTACAATAAACAATGTTATTCTCAAGACCCTTTTAAGACGTGTTTTGACACTGATATATTACGAATAATAATAATATAATAGCGTAATAATGCATTTACATAGGATTGTCACAGTAAATTTTTTTTTGGATGAAGTATTGTCCCAGAAATAATTGCAAAAAATGGGATTTAATGCCTTGTAATATAATATAATATATTAATATACCAGCATAATAATGTATTTGCACCTGGTTAAATCAATAATAGTTTAGGAGTTGGAGTGTGGAGCTGGTGTCATTGATACAATGATAATTGTGAAACTGTCTAAAAATACGCATGTGTTCATGAATATGTAAATATATGCAGTTAATCACAATAGATGACAAATATCAATAAATCAATAAATAAATGTCAATAAATAAATAAATACAGTTTTAATTAGTTGACATACTGGCTCATCCACATTAATGGGCTCTATATGCTAACTAGTCATAATGGGCAAAAATCTGAGGTTAACAAATATTATGGAGGTTATGTCTGTATCTTGTTTGATAAGTCAAAAACATGTTTGTGACAGGTCTGTTTGTAGCCCTGTGAAAGAAGTGGTTTATAGTAGTATTGTGATTAATAATGTGAAATACTGTGTTGCCCTCAAGCTGTAAAACTGATGTTGAAGAGCTGACTGTTCCTGGAGGCTGTTGCTATGATTCAGCAGATATGTTTGCTCTGAAGCTTCCTGTTGTAGGTTGGGAGTTTCACAGTGAAGTGATGAGTCAGTGATGAGTCAGTGTCTTAACCGCTCCTCTTTTTGGGCCTCTCCTGCTCAACAGAATGGATTTATGTTTGTGCTAAAAGTGTTTTGAATGTATTTTAAGCAAAATGTTTTCTTTCTTCTTTTTCTCTTTTGACTTCATCATTCTTCACTAGTTGTAACGGTACGTATACTTACAATATTATTGTGATTATTTGAATGTTTGTTTTAGATGTGTTTAATGAAAGTAGTGAAATATTGGGCTTAATGTGCTGCTGTCGTGCTATAACGTGATGGTACATTACATTTTTCTGTACTGTCTTTTATTGAGTCCAAACACTTTATGTTTAATGAAGTCTTGGCTCCATCTAGTGGAGGTATGTGGGACTGCCCTTTGTTTGACTAAAGCAGCATTAAAACAAGTTATTTAAGTTTTATAACATTTTATAAGTTATGTTTTCACTTTTGAAATGCAATGATAATTGTAACATGTTGTCAGAGTTGAATTATACAGTGTAAAGAGTTGAATTAACTCTTCAGTGATACTGATGATACCTGTGTCTGTTCTTCTAGAATGAATACATGAAAGATGACTTCTTTATCATGATTGAAACGTGGCATAAACCTGATCTTGGAACAATAGAAAATGTAAGTGAGTGTGTGTTCTGTTTGTGATAATTTGTCTTTACAAATCATTATTTGTTGGGATCTGCAGTTTTAGTTAAATATATCATATATTAGATGAACACAGTGGTATTTGAGAAGTGAAATGAAGTTTATAGGATTTACAGAAAGTGTGCAATAATTCTTTGAACTAAATTAGACAGATGCATAAATTTGGGTTCCCCAACAGAAAAATTACATCAATATTTAGCAGATCCCCCTTTTGCAGAAATAACAGCCTCTTAATGCTTCCTCTATATGGTCGCTGTCTTGTTAAAGTATCCAGCCCTGGCACAACTTCAATTTTCTCCCTGATCCTTAAACATTGTTCTCAAGAATCTGCTGATATTGACTGGAATCCATGAGACCCTCAACTTTAACGAGATTCCCAGTACCTGCACTGATCACACAGCCCCACAGCATGATGAACCAACACCACAATTTACTGTGGGTAGCAGTAAAGTGTTTGTCTCGGAATGCTGTGTTCTTTTTCTGCCATGCATAAATAACCGCCCTCCAAATAACTCAATTTTAGTTTCATCAGTCCACAGAACCTTATTCCAAAATTAAGCTGGCTTGTTCAAATGTGCTTTAGCTTTAGCATACCTCAAGAGACTCTGTTTGTGGCGTGTGCTCAGAAAAGGCTTCTTCTGCATTAATTACTCTCCCATACAGCCTCTACTTGTGTAAAGTGAGCTGAATAGCTGAACGATGCACAGTGACACCATCTGCAGCAAGATGATGTTGTAGGTCTTTAGAGTTGGTCTGTGTCTCTGTTGACTGACTGTTCTCACCATCCTTCTCCTCTGATTATCTGAGATTTTTCTTGGTATGTCACTTCAGGTCTTAACTAGAACTGTGTCTGTGATCTTCCATTTCCTCACTCTGTTCCTCACAGTGGAAACTGAGAGATGAAATTTCTGAGATATTGAGCTTTTTGTATCCTTCCTCTAAACCATGATGTTGAACAATCTTTGTTTTCAGGTCATGTAAGAGTTTTGTTTTAAGGCTCCCATGTTGCCACTCTTCAGAGAAAATTCAAAGAGGAGAAAAACTTGCAATTGGCTCCTTAACACTTTCTCATAATTGGATTCACCTGTGTATGTTGGGCAAGGGTTAATGAGCTTACCAAACTAAGTTTGTATTCCAGTAATTAGTGATAAAGGTATTTAAATCAGTCAAACAATAAGGCTGCTCAAATTTAGTTTAAATAATTATTGCATACTTTCTGTAAATCCTATAAACTTCATTTCACTTCTCAAATATCACTGTGTTCATCTGCTATATGATACATTTAACTACAATTGCTGATCTGAACAACCAATGATTTATAAAGGAAAATCATGAAAATTATCAGGGGTGCCCAAAATCTTTATTTGTATAGCTGTGTTTATGGACATTGTCCATGTTGGACAACTCCTGGAAATGTGATTTAAAAGAATAAATCTAATTTAGGAAAATGGTCATAGTATAAAAACACCATTTTAGGCATACAATCTGTGTAAAAGAAAGTTTTCTTTTTAAAACAGAACCATAGAATCTTAACATGTAGGGCAACACTGCCATCTAGTGGCTGGGGGTAAACAACCCCAGTGACTCACTATCTGACGCCTATCTTTACAAGTAATGCTGTTCATATACTAAACGTGTACTGAACTTTGAAAAGACTTTTAATAAAAAAGATTTCTGACACCCTCTCACATCTAAAGACAAATCACAGACTGTTTAGTCACAAGCTTAGATTTTGCAACTAGATTCTTTCTGAGATTATTTTCCATCATGCTTCTGGTGGAGTTTACATACAATACATATTACATATTAATTTACAAATAATGTGGATATCAGTACTGTGATTTATCAGAGACTCCCCATAGAGGTTTATTGATAGTGTGCATTATAATCCGGTGGGTTAAAAAAAAATACTTATTTAAATAAGTTTGATGATCTGAAACATTTAAGAGGGACAAACATGCAATAACATGAGAAATCATAAAGTGGGCAAACACTTTCAGATATATGTTGAATTCTCTATTTAAATGCAATTCAACAGAGCTAGACTAGGTATGCTACTCATGATTTGTTTGTGATAAATCATGTGAGGTTTAATGTGGGATTGTCTGTCATTTGAAGGTGATAATGCACTTTATTTTTAATATAATAAAAATAATTTATTTTGATGTGTTTTTTAAAGCTTGTTTAAACTTTCATTAGTTGGTATGAAAGAAGCATGAAGGGCTCAAAAAATGACATACAAGTAGTACATATTCACAGTACATTGTTTACAGTTTTTGGTCTAATAAATGCTGTTTTTAATGGAAAGGTTCACAAGCTGGACAGTTCCACGTGGAAATCAGTGGAGGTGATGCCCATCGACATCGCAGACAGAGATCAAGTAGCCTATTCTGTAAGTTCCAATCACTGATATTTAACTCAGGAGTACGTTTAGGAAAACTCTCATTTACATTGTAGCATTAAGTGTTGTGGGTCATTCCGCCGAATGGGTGCCATTTGCTTGTTGTATTATTATTTTTTTTAAATATTTTTTTAAACTCTGAACCTTATAACACATGTATTTCATTTTTTAAAACATGTACTGGTCAAACTCCGGCAGCTTCACTTAATTTACAAAACTCATGTGACATTTAAAAAGCATGTTTAAAAGCAAGTCCACTAATTCCTTTGATTTTTCTCACAAGAAACCCTTTATTTTAAAGAAGTGGTTGACTGCATGATCAAATAATTGATATTTATAAAAAAAATCAGTCCTGTTACTGGCACTCACTTCTGTTACTTTATATGTTTTGAGCAACAGGACAGAAAAAAAGACATAAAAGTAATGGCAGCTAAGCTAATAGCATGAGGACACTGAGCACATTCTAGTGATTTTCCTAAAATTTGTATTTTAAAAATAAATAAATAAGATCTAAGAATTAATTTAGGTAACAGGACAGAGTGTTGAGATTGAGCTCCTCAGTCAGAATTACAATAAGAGCAAATATACAGAAAAACTAATGAGGGAACTTTATTTTTGTCTTCCCATGATCTTCAGAAGAACCAGCTGATGTCACTTCCTGTTGTAGACGTGACTTGTAGAATGTTCCAGAAGTTTCAGAGGGGGTGATGTGTTACGGTAACAGGACTGAGTGAAACCCAGGGACACAACTAAAATGTGTATTTTAACTTAAATATTATGGATTTATTTATATAATGGAGTCACAAAACAATGCAAAAAATACATCTCTGACGGATTTTAATAATTATATTTTATGATAAAGTTTATAGTTAGAGAGGGGGAACAGGTAACACAAGTAGTTTTTATTAATGTTTTTAATTACATATTTTAATTTTGCAACTAGGTCAATGTACAAGACACTATTCTTAATAATAAAATGTATTTTAAAGTTATTTTGTGTGCACATTTATACATGTAATTTGCTGGGGACAGAAATGGCACCCATTCAGTGGAATGGCCCTAATATATTGTGATTCACTGTCTTTAATTGTTTAAAGTACATTATTGTTCATTATAGGGTTGCTATTGAGTTTCTCAAGTTTTATTATATTATATTAGATTTTTTGTGTTTATGTATTTTAACAGCTGCCAGTCTTCTTTATTGCCTTCTTGTGGTGAATTAGTGTAAAAACATTTAATTTATTGATGACTCTGTTCAATAACAGAAGTACAGTGAGCTGAGGTAATGGAAGTATGTTATGCTACTAAAACAAACAGAATCTAGACTCACTTAAAACTTAATGTTGTCAGAGAACATTAACTGTAAAATAAAAATATTAATAGTGAAAATATATTAGTAGTAGTAACAATAGTAGTAATATGATCGTCATAAAGCTACATTGTATTAACTATTCTACAGATTAATTGTATGCATTTAATACAGCAGAAAAAAAACATTTTGAAAAATGTACACATGAATAAATAAATAATAACAAGGTTTGGCTCTCATTTTTTATAAGCTGAACTCAAAGATCTAAGACTTTTTCTATGTACAAAAAAGACCATTTTCTCTCAGGCTTTGTTCACATTTGGGTCTAAATCAATGTTAGTGTGTTAGTGAGCACTTCTTTACTGAGATGAACCATCCACCAGTCACAGGTTTGGCATATCAAGATGCTGATTAGACACAGTGATTATTACACAGGTTTATCTTGGGTTGGCTACTATAAAAGGCTATTCTATAAAATTTGAGAGAAAAAGACCTGTTGTGTACATAGTCTTAGATCTTTTGAGTTAACTCATGAAAAATGGGAGAAAAAACAAAAGTGTTGTATCTATATTTTTGTTCAGTGTATAATTTACATAGGAACTCATACTACATATTTACACTGACCCTAAAGCAGATGAAGGTTAATATGGTATTTGTAAGCACTTCGAGCAGAATAAAATCCTTTAATTTTCCCCAAAATCATCGGTGCACCTTTTGTATAAATTTTACCAGTCAGGTTGTAAGGAGCAGAAAAGCCACTCCACTAAAGTGCAGCGTTATACTGGATTTTCAGTTTAGTTCTCTAGCACAAGGGTTAGCATTAGCATTAGCATTACATGCTAACAGCTGTTTTCGCATTCAGTGGTGAGTATTATTGACCTGTAGCCTGCTCCTAACCCCAGCTAACGCTGTTGGAGCAGCATTAGCATTACCCACTAACCTCGCTCGCTCTTTTGTTATTCAGAAGTGAGCATGCTGGACTGTAGTCTGTGTGTTTACTGTGTTAAAACAAGCTACGTGGAAAGAACCGCTAACTAATATCACCAAATATCTAAGCTTACTGTAAATAAACGGAAGGGCTTTACTCGCATAAATAAACAGCTTTCAGGAGAGAATTCTGTGTAGATTAACACCCAGCGCTCATTTGACATTTTTTTTAAATACAGTTTTGTTTACTTAGCTTAGCTTTACTTAACTTAGCTAGCTACCCAAGTTTTTCACTCACCTGTACACCTGTACTCCTATGATAAGACAATATTGTCTTAAAAAATTTGGGTTCCCACTAATATGCAGAGAACAATATTTACAACATAGAGTAAGTAGAATAAAATAGAAAATATACAATTAATACACATATGGGTATATAAAACCATATGGGTGTGACTTAATCAATATTTTTAGTTTCTACATATAACAAAATTCTTATTTGGTATTCTTTATTATTGCTCTTGTAAACTACGTATTACCCTCATTATTATTATTAATATTATTAATATTAATATTATTGTTATTGTTATCATTATTATTATATATGGATATAGAGTTTCTCCAAACACTCTGTATGTGTATGTGGAGGCTGTTATTTTTGACTAGTGTAACAAACTAGTTTTCACCACAGCTCTTTAGTGTGTGTGTGTGTGTGTGTATGTGTGGGTGTGGGTTGCGTAGTAGGAGGATGCGATGAGGAACATGTGTGAGAAAGTGAGGGAGAACTCTTAATGATGGTGTTCTTGTCTACAGTAGGTGTGTGTGTGTGTGTGTGTGTGTGTGTTAGAGTCTCTCAGGTCTCCAGGCTGTGTGTGTCTGTGGGCCCTATCAGGCTCTAGCCTCAGGCAAGGCTGCAGGCATTGTGCTGAGAGCCTGCAACGATGAGTTAGTTAGAGTAATTAAGGCTCTGCTGCTACACACACACACACACACACACACTTGCCTCTTCCTCCTCCGCTTTGCATGAATTCACACCCAGCCTCATTAGTGCATAGTCACGCATTGTCCTCCAGACAGTGCATATGGTATTAAACGGGCCAGTTTACTCTCTCTCTCTCTCTCTCTCTCTCTCTCTCTCTCTCTCTCTCTCTCTCTCTCTCTCTCTCTCTCTCTCTCTTCTCTCTCTTTCACTTTCTGTGTGTGTGTGTGTGTGTGTACATGTCTCTTTACTGCTCGTTTGCTTCTCTCACTGTATAGTAGCCCTGAAAAGCTGCTGTTTGGCTTCTGGCGCATCATGATTTATTTACAATTGCAAGGCCCTGGAGGTGCAGTTAAAATTAAAGACTTTTCGTCCATTTATTTTAGCTGCTTTTTTCCACCTCTCTTCCAGTTTATTAAATGGAGTCTCTCTCTCTCTCTCTCTCTCTGTTTTTTTTTCACAATTTCCTTGTCTACCTCTGTTTCTGTTCTCATATTATTTAACTTATATTATTTATATAAGTTGTACACTCTGTCTGCTTATGTATACATACTTTGATAAATATTGTGGAAAATATTGCTGGAGGGACAAAAGAGGCTTTAATAATCTCATATGTCAGATTTTGCATTTTTTATTCATTAGCAGTGTTCTGAAATTGAACTGACCAGAAGCATAAAACGTGTTATATTTGTATTTCTGTACAGGATTACAAAGCAGATGAGGATCCTGCACTCTTCAAGTCAACCAAGACAGGCAGAGGACCACTGGGGCCAAACTGGAGGGTAAGAAAGAAGGACATAGCTGTTTTCTAAAGCTTAGGTTCAAAAAGTAATCTATCTAATTTCTAAACTCAACTCTAGAGACAACATTATTACATTTAAGCAATAATAGACGAGAGAGAGAGAGAGCTATAACCTGTAGTATTACTGCGGTCGTAGGCAGCAGGCAGAGTGCCGTAGATCAGCACAGCAGTGACAATATTACACATTATAGCATGAACCTTGGGTGTATTTTTGCGATTGTACCACAGTTCCATTATCACTTTTTATTGAAATATTTTGAATTAAAGAGGAAGAGAAAATACGATCTGTTTGGTCATAAAAACTCTGTGAGTTAAAATAGTTCCATTGCTGCTCTGTTTGTAGCTGTGCTGTTTGGTTTGTAAGCGCTGCATTGTAGCTAGGATAACCGGTAAGTGGCAGAGTAGTACATGGAGAGCTTTGGTTACAGTGCATTACCAGCTGATAACAGCACTCATAGAAAGCCTCTCAACCAATCATATTGCAGGGTCGGAACCAACCATGGTGCGATGCTAAAAAACACGGTTTATAGGTCACAAGGAATCTGTAAATTTAAAAACAGGAACTACAACAGTTAGAACTTGGTGAAATGATTTGTTTACATTTTAAACAATGTGTTAAAATTTCCAGATTAATCATTAGCATGTGCAGCACTTATATTTGATGTTATTTTTGAGGAAAACATAAAACTTTGAACAGCAGGAGCACTCCAGTGCCAGAGAGAGGAATCGTTAGCCTATTTGAACAGTGCAATCAATAATTCACTGTTATTTTTTTTTTTTGTTTGATTTGTGTGTATTTGTTTTTTTAAACCTTTCATGTGTGAGTAAATTGAGAAGAAGCCCAACTGAACAGTATATGAAGATGAACAGAGGTGTAGGGTGAAGAATGGAGAGTGTTAGGCCAGTTAAGGAAGGGAATGTTAGAAAAGAAGTGTAGAGAAGTGAGAGAGGAGGGGCGAGTCTAGTAGAGTGACAGTGCGGTGACTATGCTCTGATGAAGATAAATCACTTCTATCCTGCTTCTAATTGAGCTTAATAGATAGCGCAGTGATTGGAGCAGACGAGGCTCGTCTTGTTAGGCTGTGTGTTTGTGTGTGTGTGTGTGTGTGTGTGTGTGTGTGTGTGTGTGTGTGTGTGTGTGTGTGTGTGTGTGTGTGCTGAACCAAAAAGAAAGACATTGATGAAAAAGAGGTTGTTGTGTGACTAACTTTAGTTGCTGCTCCTAAAGTACTATAAATACCTGAGAAATCAGAGATTAAGGCTTCGTTCACATTATAAGCCACATTGCTCAAAACCGATTTCTATCTTGGCTATATTGACGGTTCACATTCACAAATGTAAGTGATCTGTATCTGTATGTAATGTGAACGAATCTGTCCCTGAAACGCCTCACATGCTCACATTGATACGAGTATAAACGTCGTCTTCTTCGCCAACAACATAAAAAAACCCTCATATTTGAGTGACGACCCGTAGTTTTATAAAGGGAAATGAATTAATAAGCAGCTCATATGTGGAGCAACTTTTGCTTGAGTGGAGAGTAAACAGAAGGCTGGGTATCGTCACTGATTTCCCAGTTTGATTCGATTCCGATTCACAAGGTCCCGATTCGATTCAAAATTGATTCATTTAAGTATTTTTTTTAGTTACAATAAAAATTGTAGTTTAAATATGAACTGTTGTAATTATACCAGAAACACTTACACTTCCATTACTAAAATCCTAGCAACAGTTACATTTGTATTTTAATGTCATTTAATGTGGCTTAGTTAATTGCTACACCGTGTTTCACATCTCTATACAGGTTTGGAAAGGCATGTGGGTAATTTATGATTCAGAACATTAATGAGGCTTCGGAAGCCATCGTTTTTAACAAGGCTGTAGGAACGTATATACTGATATTTTAGTAACATAAAACAAAAACCTAATATGCTTCATACATTTCTCATTTATTTGCAAACAATAGTGTGAAATTTATACAGACCCACAAGTTCAAATGTGATACTATAATAAGCAAAGTCATAATAATAACACAAGCTAAATTAATAATGTAAAGAGAGAAAACTTTATTAAATTCAAAGGAAAAAACAGCCGGACTGACCGGAGTTTAGCTTCCCCCGTTATAAGAGCCTCTTTCTCGGCCGATAATCACACTCATCCCTGTGGACAAAATAATCTGAATTAGTAACAGCGCTTTATAGAGAACACCATCATAATTCCACTATTTAAACATTAAATCACTCAGTTACAGGTTAATCTACAGTTATAACATAGTTTTACAGTTAAACATAGTACACTCAAAGACCGCCTGATGCTGCTATAGCGCACCGGTGGGGGGTAGTTTAGCGTGTCGGCCGCATGTAAGGCTAGTAACCCTGGCACCCAGTGATTTGGCTGGATTTGGAACTCGCTAAGCTAACGATGGATTCAGCCAGTCAGGCCTTACTTTAAATAAATTACAGGTAACAACAACACTAAAGAACAACTTAAAACGTTGTTAAATGTAGTAGGTTGATAAACACAGGCAGCAGTAAGTGAAAATACAGAAAAAAATTACTTACATTTTTACAGAAACTCCCCACAATGCGACACTTGTGCTCCAGCCTCCAACTCACCCCAGCCAGAGGGCGGTGCTCTCGAGTATGGTCTCGCAAGATAAAACGTGAGACGTTAAAACTGTACGGAAAATGGGCTATTTCTAAAGATCATTTTGAGTTTATGTGAATCGATATCGGATCATTCAAATGAAGATCGATTTAAATAGAAGAACCGATTTTTTTTAAACACACCCCTAGTAAACAGCTGGTCTGAAGTGCATGCTCAGGTCCTGAAAAAAGGCCAGGCAGTTTGCTTTTGCTGTTTTTGCAGCTCTAGCTCCACAGCTGCACCAAGAGACCGGATTATATGGCACATTTTAAGCGACACTAGTAAGGAACAGGGGTGTCTAAAATTAGCTGGCGGCTAGCCACGGTTAGCGCTAGTAATTGTCGGCCGACAGCGGTACGCTGAGGAACCCTGTGAGTGTTCTGGTAAGTCAGAGCAATATTATCTAGCGATTCGTTCTGCATAGCTTGTTTTAACACGGTAAACACTGAGACTACAGTCCAATATACTCACCTCTGAACAGGGAAAGAGCTAGCACTTAGAGTGGTTAGTAGCTAATGCTAATACTGCTCCAGCCTCTATGTTGGAAAACTTCACTAAAATCCTGTATAACACTACTAGTAAAGTGGAGTGGCTTTACTGCTCCTGACAACCTGACTGGTAAAATTCATAAGGCACACTCAATTTTTGGGAAAATGTGGTTGTTACAATGGTCTATTTTCTAATTTTGAATTTGGGTTGATTCCTGCTACTGATTTGAAATTATTAAGAGGAGTAGAGAGTGAACAGGCAGCTTCTCCAAGTGTCCTGTAGGAGAGTCTCCAAAGCCTTCAAAGTTTTCCGAAGGTAAATTCCTTACTATAATTCAGAGGAAAAGGATTTTGTATCATCTACACTTGTGGTCTGTATGTGGGCCAGGGCCTATTAAGAGATTAAACAGCAGATTGACAATGGCACTGAAAGGAATAACTTTAATCAGTGATCTAGTTGTGTCCCAGTACTTTTGTTCATATAGTCTTAATTTGTTAAAATGATTTAATTAAGTTAAATGAACCCAGTTCAGTTGCTTGTTTCCACACAAAGTATTTTTAGGTAGGTTTTCATTTGGCATTTTACCAAATAGAATAATACAGCAGTGTGCTGGTTTTACAAGCAGCTGCTGCAACACCAGTGCAATTACACGTTCCAAAGAAAGCCTCAAACCAAGTTTATCTCCGGAGGTTTTGTATTGGGTCTGTTACAATATCTATACAGCTTTACTCACAGATAGTAATGAGACGGATGTTTGTTTAAGATGTTTGTGTTGTTTATATTGTAGCACAATGGAATACTGGTCACCTCAATACCTCAATTTATATGAAGACAAAGGGCAGAGTGTGAACCAAGGAAGATTGGTTATATGTGACTGTCATAACATATATATATATATATACATATATATATATATATATATATATATATATATATGTATATATATATATAATATATATCCCCATATTAACTGGGGCTTATCTATGTACACTAATTGTCCAAAAACAACAACAAAAAAAAACAGACATGGTTATAGGTAGGCCTCTCACGATAAGAGTTTTTTGTGGATGATGTATGGCGTTGCAGTTATTGAAGCATTGGACTGGTATTGCATGACTAATTTAAAAAACGCATTGCTATATATGTGAACAAACATACAAATACACACAATAGATGATGTTACGATTGTTAAATATTATTGAAGTCATGTCTGTTTGGGATCCAGCAGTGTTTAGCACTTTTTTTTTTGTTGAGTCACACACTGCCCCATCTGATGGTGTGATGAACTTTAAAGCCATTGCATACGATAGTCGCCCCGCCTAGTAGTAGTAACGATACATTCAAACTGCAGTGATATGAAGCATCCACTGATTTCTGTGGAGATCACTGGCTGCATGAAAGAGGCAAAGCAGGCGGCAAAAAGTCTTCGTCACCACACAAGCTACAGGCTGAACTCTGTATGAGAAAATGAGAAGACTAAGTAAAAATTAAGAGACGACTTCAGTTTCTGAATCAGTTTCTCTGATTTTGCTATTTATTATGTTTGAGCAAAATGAACATTGTTGTTTTATTCTATAAACTACAGACAACATTTCTCCCCAATTCCAAACAAATATGGTCATTTAGAGCATTTATTTGCAGAAAATGAGAAATGGCTGAAATAACAAAAAAGATGCAGAGCTTTCAGACCTCAAATAATGCAAAGAAAACAAGTTCATGTTTTCATGTTATGAAATTTTAAAAGAACTCAATATTTGGTTGAATAACCCTGGTTTTTAATCACAGTTTTCATGCATCTGCTGGTGCAAAAATCCAAGGCAATTCCATTTGCTGTCACGTGGCTGCAGTGTGAATGTACCGTAATGACTCGTGGATATGTGCAGGACATCTCTTGCAGCCACATGCATGTGTTGTCTGCCGGGGCAGGGCTGTCACTTTTTTTGTTCTGGAACATATGATTTGGGGGGAAAAAATAAGAGACCACTTAAAAATGATGAGTTTCTTTGATTTTACCAAATTGAAATCCTCTGGAATATAATCAAGAGGAAGATGGATGATCACAAGCCATCAAACCAAGCTGAAATGCTTGAGTTTTTGCACCAGGAGTGACATAAAGTTATCCAAAAGCAGTGTGTAAGACTGGTGGAGCAAACAGCAAAAAATTGCAAAATCAGAGAACCTGATTTAGAAACTAATGTGGTCTCTTATTTTTTTCCAAAGCTGTACATGTTTGTAGATACATATATATAGATATATAATAGTGGATTACTTGATTAGTAAAGCAATTTTGCCTTATTTTAATCCTAGTTTACTCCCCATAAACTAATCTCTGCAGCCAGGACAATCTTTCAACCTTTCTCTGATGGCAGAAACTTTCTGCATTTTCATGAGACAAGCGTTTATTCTTTCTTCTGTTCCTCACAAGAGAAAAAAAGCCTGCTCTGCTCTCCTGTAACCTCCCCTTGTTGTTATTTAATTAGATCAATTTCCTTTTTGAGGCCAAGGATGAAACTGAGACTCAATATTTCTGTCTCTCCTGAGTGTGAAGATGAGTCCTCTATCTTGCTGTGCACACACGCTCCCTCCTCCACTTCCTCTTTAGTCCTTAAAACGCAGCTCCTTTGAGCTGCAGAGTCAAAAAATGTCACTGCTGGCTGGTTTTCATGTGGGATTCGTTTCAAGTCGAGTTCTCCTATTTTGTGGCTGCAGCAACTTTTCGAAGCCCGTTTTCAGTATAAACCCCAAACAGCTCCCCTTCCCAGCTTCTGCGCTCCCTCTTGCTCCATCGCACTGATCAGAGCATCAGACATGAAGACGTGGCTGCTGATAGACTACATGCTCTTTTTTTTTGTTGCTCTTTTAGCGAGCGGAGAGCTGAAAATCAAATGATTAATTAAGCAGGTGTTATCGACTGGAGAGCTTGTCAGAGCGGCGTGCGTGCAGGCAGGTCCTCAGTGTTAATAATGTAACTGACCCGCTGCTGAAAAGTGATTAGCACGTCACTTTTGGCGCTTTTTATCTTGCTCCCTGCCCACAAAAGCAGCCGTGTGGTTTGCAGCAGTGGTGCTAACAGGGCTGGCGCAGCAAAATCATGCTTATATCGTACATTTATCCATTTTGCTTCTTTTATCTTTTCTTTTACCCCAGTTCATGCCTCCCCATCCTCTGTTCACAAGATTAAAGTAAAAAAAAAGCTCACTTTCAGCTTCTACATGCCTATCCCCTGGTTTGATTATAATTTTATTATCTCCCATTCCAGCACATTATATTTTAATACACTTTTAGAGCTGTACTGGCATAAGACATTACGTTTTCAGACCTTTTTTGCCATATTTTTTTCTGTACAGCTTTCCCAAAACCTGCAAAAGTTTTTTTTTTTTGTCCTAAACGTAACTTTATAGGATAATCACTTTTACATTCTTTCCAATTTCTATAGGACTAATACTAATGATATTTAATTAGGGTTAGTAGTGTGCGATATGGCCCTAAAAAAATAGATTTAAAAAATAGAAAGGGTGACAAACATGCAAAAAAAGGGGGCAAACACTTTTTCACACCAGTGTGTGTGTGTGTGTGTGTGTGTGTATATATATATATACGATATTCATAAATGTGGGTGATATTATTGCGTACAATGCGATATAGCACACCACTAACTATGATATTTTTTTTTTTGTCTGAATTGCAGAAGGAGCTGGTTAGTAATCCGGAAAGCCCGCGTATGTGTGCCTACAAACTGGTCACGGTCAAGTTCAAGTGGTGGGGTCTGCAGAACAAGGTTGAAAGCTTTATTCACAAGGTAAGACTTGCAGCAGATGCTTGTTTTTGAGTAAGTTTGATATGTGTCACTGCTAGTATATCACTGTAAAGTAAAAAAAATTACAGAGCCTAAATGAGGTCGTCATGATGAGTGGATAGATTTCAGTTGTGTACTCCCTGTCTTGCAGCCAGTCGTACTTTCATTTATCACCTGTCATTGGACTTCAAAAATCTGCCTATAATAAACACTTAAGATTATATTAGTTGTCTTTCTTAAGCATGCTTGTCACAGAGCATGGTGTTCAAGTGCATTTATAGCAATGATATTGTAAAAATAGCATCTTGGGCAGGAGTATGTACATCCTTAAATCCCACAAATGGATTATATAAAAATGCAGTTTTCCAAATAAGGTGGGTCTTTGGGGAAATTTAGGACTGCTAATAAGATCATAATTTCTTTACAGGGAAAAGATGGACAGCTTGTAACAAATGTGTGAGGAAAGTCTAGAAATGTTTAAATATTTAAGATTCAGAGACATTTGCATACTACTTCTTCTACAGTGCATAACCAGTACATAAACCAGTCAAATAATCTGGATGAATTTCTCTGTAAAGTGCTAGAGCTAAGTCTAAAATTACATTCAGAGGAACCCTGAGTGTTTCAGTAAGCCAGGGTGATCTTAGCTAGCGGTCTGTCCCATGTAGCTTGCTTTAACACAGTAAACGCGCAGGCTAAAATCTGATATACTCACCTCTGAGTGGCGAAAGACCTAGTGCAGTTAGCGGATAATGCTAATGCTGCTCCAGCAGTGCTATCCGGATATAACATCAGGCTACAGGCCAAGGACACTCACCTCTGAACGGGAAATAACGGTTTGCAGCTAATGCTAATTCTGGAGTTTCAGCATTGGGGCTGGAGCAGTATTAGCATTAGCCGCTAACCGTAATGTATTTTAAATGCACTTTATAGTGCAAAACATGCAAAAAACAAATCTGTGATCTTCAGACCCAAAAACAACGCTGTACTTCAGCGGAGTGGCTTTACTGCTCCTTAATACCTGACTGGTAAAATTCATACATAAAGCGCACTGGACTAAAAGGCGCACTGATGATTTTTGGGGAAATTTAAGTGCACCTTATAGTGCAAAAAATGCAGTAAACAAATAACATAACGAAAACGACTGAACTTCTATGATCTCCAGCCCCATAAACAACACTGTATTGAGAACAGTCATTCAACAATATCTGGTAGAACCACACTGGCAATGAATTGCTTTGGTAAATGTTCTGCAAGTACATTAAATTCCACTCAAAACTACTGTGCATCATGTCCAGAAATGTCGTTGACTTTTCTGGGCTATGAGGCATCTGAAATTGACCATCACAAAGTAAAAATGGGTACTGTGGTCATACCAGTATTCCAGATCCATGATTTTGGAAGAAATATACATTGTGTGCTATGGACCAAAGATGAAAAGTACTATTCAGACTGTTATCAGCGACAAGTACAAAAGCCAGGGTCGGTCATGGTGAACAAAAGTACATTTGAGAGCAACATGATGAAGGAAAAATAACACCCAAAGCACTTAAACCATCTTTTGGCTGTTGTGGAATAGAATGAAAACATGAAAATTGGTAATTGGTTTACTGGCCCAACATTTTAGGAATGTATTACAGTTAAAAAATCTAGAAATGAATGTATATTAGTCAAAGTAAATGTAAGAAACACTGTCCTTTTTTTTATTAAAGGTCACATTACATTGTTTTTTCATTCATTTTAAAATGTCTAGTTGTGTCTCTAGTATGAATTAATGCCATGTGAGCTGTTTTTTGTGGAAAAAAGTGGTCCGGTGATCTGGTATAACGCTGCTTTAGAGGAGGGGAGTGGGGAGGAACGATAGGCTCTTGCTCATGAATATTCATACATGCAAACATTACGCCTCTCAATGGCTAACAGCACTGCGAAACCAAGAGGCAGCAAGACGGATGACATTTAGAAATGTTTTAAAATAAAGAGATGTTTACACTAATAACAGTCTTTGCAATGTGTAAAGCAGGGATGGGCAACTTCCATGATGGAGAGGGCCAAATTTTTTTCAGCATGACCATTGGAGGGCCACATGACCTCGCACTTCAAATAATTGAATATGAAAAACGCTACAAATGATTTTCAATAAGAACAAATTTTATATGAATTTATATCTGTATGTTTACAGCACCAACATTTATCAACAACTATTTTCTGCATATTAATGCATTTTAATACGGCAAAAGACAAACCGTTTGCTTAAAAAAAGTGCAAAAAGGAAGTCCTTCATATCGAAGAACAAAAAGTTTGCTTAAAAAACTAATTGCAAATACAGTAGTTCCTCTGTGTAAAATAAGTTCATTATAACAAGTCCTTCATAAGCAACAAGGACAAAACATTTGCTTATAAAAGTGCAAAAGGCATTTGAACTCATTTATAACAAAGAACAAAAAAGATTTAAAAACTGATTGCAAATAGCTCATTCAATAATAGCAGAAAACTAGACCACAGAGGCCCAACATTTATTGAAGCTAATGAGAGAGCTGTGGTTTGGCCTGCTGGCTCACAATGGACTGGATGTCAATGTCAATTTTCGTGGTTGTTTGGCAGCGCCCTCTAGCGGTCAAAAGTAGAATTACGTTTTTTTTTTTGTTTTTTTTTTAAATTATGAAATTATGAAATTATTTTTGATCTATTCGCGGGCCGCACTGAGTGATGACGAGGGCCGTGTGCGGCCCCCGGGCCGCCAGTTGCCCATCCCTGGTGTAAAGTGTTACTTTACAACATGTGTAATAATGCCCTGCTAAGTGCAGTTTAGCCACTGACCTAGTCTCAGAGTCTCTGTAAAACGAAAAAATCCACCGGAGATCCTATATAAAATAGCTGCTTACACACAGAGTTGGGTAGTCCAGGTCCAGAAAGTTAAAATACGCCTCAGGGTTTTGTTGGTTGAGCCGCAGCAGAATACTAATTCACGGGTTGGCGTAGACACGGCAATTTTCTTGATTGACTCTTTTTTCTGAATATTTTCTTTTACTAGCTGCTGCAGACAATGGAGGGTGAGGAAGAGTTTCATGTGCAGCATCATAAACAACTCAGAGAGACCTACTGTATTTCACAAAAAAACAAGAAAAAAGTGAATTTTAGCAGAAAGACACCTTTAAATTTAACATTAATCTCCTCACAGGCAAAGTGTAAAATATAAAATTCAAGCCAAAGCAATGCCTTATGTATGTTTGACTGTAATTGTTTTGAATTATGTCTTATTAATGCAAAATACTGTATTTGTTTATTTTTTTTTTTTAGCAAGAAAAGCGAATCTTTACCAACTTTCACCGCCAGCTGTTCTGCTGGATTGATAGATGGGTGGATCTCACTATGGAGGACATTAGGAGGATGGAGGCAGAGACGCAAAAAGAGCTTGAGGAGGTATGTGTGCATAAAAACAAAACCATGCTCACATGTTCTTATCCAGACAGGCACTCTTATAAAATGTAGAGAAATCAGTACTTTCTAGGAATAAATGTATGCTTCCTGTTAAAGCACACACACATTTTATCTGAACAAATTTTCATACATTAGGACAGTGCATGTTAATTGAATTAAAATATGCGGTTTTATGGAATCATTCTTCTATATTACAAATGACAAATGCCAGGTTATTTCAGCAAGTATGTTTATTGAATAATCTGTAGTTTAACCAGTTTTTAATGTATAAATGCTAAATATGTGACCTTGCTTGAGGCAAGCGATTCTCAGACATGGTTGAAAAGCCTATTTACTAATTATTTTTTTGCAGAAAGATGAAGAATTAAAAAAAAGCTGGTTTTACTTTTTTTTTTTAAACAAATATAATGAACTGCTTTACTGGTTCTGTCCTATTATTCCAACATGTTTAAACCTGCAGATTCCTCTAGACATAGCCTATTGTTAGCCTTCACCTTTTGTCTCCTGAAAAATTCACATTGACTGGGTTTATGTAAATATTTAGAAGAAAAATAAAGTTTTTTTCCACTATAAGGCACACTTAAAATCCTTTAATTTTCCCAAAAATCTGTCAGTGCCCCTTATAATCCAGTGCACCTTATGTATAAATGTTACCTGTCAGGTTGTAAGGAGCAGTAAAGCTACTCTGCTACATTACTGTTTTATACAGGAGTTTCAGTTTAATTCTTCAGCAATATTAGCATTAGCTTCTTTGGCCATCCAGAGGTGATTATAATTGCCCTGTAGCCTGCTGCTAACCCCGCCTAGCATTGCTGGGGCATCATTAGCATTACTGCTAGTGGTTAGCTGCTAATGCTTATGTACCAGCTTTAGTGAAAAAATCTGGAACTCTAAGCTTTATTCACCCAAATAATCTACCCAGATTTTTTTTTACTGAAAACTGTTTAACACCCCTGTTACTTACTAGTGTCGCATAAAATGCGCCTTATAATCCAGTGCACCTTATAGTCCGAAAAATACGGTAATTAGTCAAGACTGCAACTGATCAGGGTTTTGGGATTGGCTCGTTTTACAGCCTATAAAACTTTGCTAAATCTTTTTAATTTTAATGTGTATTTTTTTTAACAATGGCTCATTATAGTTTGATTAATGGGGGTCTGAAAAGCTCATGGGTAAGGGTTAATTGTAAGAGCTTCTACAGCACAGAGGTTGAGCCAATAGTTAAGACGTTGGTCACAAAATCTGTGTACATAAAACCAATAGCAATTAGTTATAAATATCAAATAATGATTGTGTCCTACAATCAGTGAGGATTTTACAGGACTATGTTTCCTCGTCACGTATGAAGCACCTCTGTGTATTCCACAGTGCCCCTTCACAACATCTTCACTCGTCTGATGTTGTATCTGTGTGTCTTTGCTGGTCGTCCCTCAGTAAGGTCCCTGATTGGCCGGTGCTGTTTTTGGTAGGGGTTGTTTGTGAGGCTCAGAGGCAGCAGATGACTAGCTTCATCAGATTAGTACAGGGGAGTAAGTGCATCTGTTTAGGGTTTTGCACGCACTTGATTCTTACTAAATAGGGTGTTTAGTCAGCATGCACTGTTTGAGTATTCACAGCACTCACGTTGTATGTGTGTACGTTTGAGGGCAGTGGCCGGATTTAATATGTTTTGTGTGTGTGAACATTTTTAATGTTTAACAGTATGAGCATTGCGTAAATCCTTTATTTTTCCCAAAAATCGAAAGTGCGGCTTATAACCCGGTGCGCCTTATGTATGAATGTTACCAGTCAGGTTGTAAGGAGCAGTAAAGCCACTCTGCTGAAGTACAGAGTTATAAGGGTGAGTTTTCAGTGGGCTTTCTCCAGCACTAAGGCTGGGTGCAGCAGTATTAGCATAAGCCGCTAAGTGCTAGCTCTTTCACTGTTCAGAGGTGAGTATATCGGACTTTAGCCTGCGCATTTACCGTGTTAAAACAAGCTACGCTGAATAAGCCGCTAGTTGATAGCACCCTGGTTTACCGGAACCCTCAGGTTTCCTCAGTGTAGCGCTGTCGGGCAGCATTTACTAGCGCTAGCTGCTAACCGTACTAAAATACCGTAAATCTAAGCTTAAACCCACATAAACAGTTTTCAGGAGAGAAATCTGTGTAGATTAACATCCAGCACTTTGAAATAAAATGTTTAGTTTACTTATCTTAGCATTACTTAACTTAAATAGCTATATGCTTGATAATTTCATAAAAACAAATAAATAACAGCTGTTTTGTGCATTTTATGTTCTTCATTAATCTACTGTCATTAACAGTAAAAGTCTTTTGTTATAATAAGGTAATTTTACCACAGAAAATGTTAAATTAAAGTGTAAAATGAAAAAAATAATCTGAAAAAAAAAAACATTTGGAGAAAATTGGAGCATGCCAATAAAGAGGGTTGTGTCATGTGACTAAGATCTCATATCCTATCAGGATGAATATCTATATCAAAATATAGCCAAACTTCTATAAAGTCAATAGAAATATGAAAATGTATCTTATTTTACTGCATTTCTTATTGCATATGAATTTTCTACTTTTTCAGAACCTTTTTGTGCGGTTATATGATATATATCCATATTGCACAGCCCTACCAGTAAGGCTTTCTGACTTGGCTGGTGGGTGAATGGCACATTCAGGCAGTGGAGCTGATCTGGAAGGCAGGCTGCAGGGACACCCAGTCAAAATAGATATCATTTAACCAGAAATCTCTATATGCATGAGCCTCTAGTTCTGCATATATTAACTGCCCACGAGACCAGTGAAGTTTTCAGCCTAGACTAGAACTGTTTTAAAGCAGGGAGGCTTTTTGGTGCCATGGAAATACAGGCTCACACACAGCTTACTCTCAACATACTGTTGCTGAACCTAAACCTGCAGACCAACTGCAGCATTAACCGCACATCATTTACTTACTAACATCCAGTTAAATACAGGTGAAGAGTTTTTTTTTGACCAGATAGTGTATAATAAAGCATCTAACCTTGTAACCTGCCTAGTGATAGTGAAAGAATGGGTTGTATTAAAGAATGCAGCCCTTGGTCTGCACCTGTATCTTGGCCTGAACCTGTATGTTTGGTGAGATTGTTGTTAAGGTCTCGTCTATGATAGTTTGGTATAGTAACACCATGTTTGCGTATCATTCAGTGGATTGTATCCAGGACTTTTGGTGTACGCCATATGACCACCTAGCTCTTGATCTTTAAACATTCTTTTTTTTTTTTTTTTTTTAAGATGGAAACTGAAACTGTTATTATCTTTTGATTTTGTTTAAATTGTAATCAAGAAACAGTTTAATAATCGCAGCTGACGGATGGTGACGTAAACATCCGAGTGCAGTGAGTGAGGTTTGTGCAGGGCAGGAATTCTTTTTCAGCCACAGAGCTCAGAGCACAGGCTGGTTTATGGCTGCTGATTGCAGTGGTCATGCTATGTGAAGTTTTCATTGAAGTTGTTGATACTTTCCGAGCAATGCTATTACTGGCTCCCTTAATGAAACACAACTAGGGAAGGATGGGTGAGACATGACTGGAAACGTCTAGGCCTGGATTGAAGTTCCTCTGCATTGGAATGAATGGCTGGTGAAAGGAATGGATGAATAGATATACGGTGGTGGTACATACTTTTTGAAACGAAAGTCTGTGACTTGCTAACTCCTTATTTGTGAGTCTCTGTGTGACTGTGTAGCACACTAACTTATCTGTCCACTCTTGGCCATAGTCCTACCACACAAAAATGTGTGTTTGTATGTGTGTGTGTGTGTGTGTGTTCACGCTTCAAGATGTTCCTTGAGGGCTTATTAACATACAAATGGAATTCTGTACTTGAAAAGCACCTGTGCCATGATTGCAAATGAGAAATAGACCAGAGCAGAGTGGGGGTAGGGAAGTAAAGAATGACTTGAATGTTGGAATATTCATTGGGTCTGTCTACCCTCTATCCTTACGGCTAAGGTTATTTTTAAACAGTTTGTCTTTTTAAGAATTCCGATCTAGGCCCGTCGAATTTGGCAGCTAATTGGCTTTTTGAAGTTGTCAAGACTTCCCGTGCTTCAAATCCTGAAGTCAAAGCAGTAGCTCTTCTATTTAATTGGTAGACAGATTTAAAACTTCTTAAAGGTTTTTGAACTTTCTCAACAAAGGCTGAATTGCGCTTTCTAGTATTGGATTTTTATGAATGTGATTACAGTTGTAAAGCATTTTATGTTGGGTGTGCCTTCCGTATCTTGAATTTTTTTCACTTTAAAAACTCTCCGCAACTTTGCCCTGGGTTGGAGGTAAGCTACTTTCTTCAGTACCTGCATAGTATATCGTTTCAGCTTTGTCCGTGCAGTGTGAACATGGGTTATAGTCACCTTGCTGGACATGCATTTGTCACACATAAACCTAAATGAAGCTTTTTATTTGCTGCTTAATACAAAAAGAAAATTCACACTGTTCTTACTTTCCATTACATACAGTCATATGAAAAAGTTTGGGCACCCCTAGTAATCTTAATCATTTTTAGTTCTAAATATCTGGGTGTTTGCAACAGCCATTTCAGTTTGATATATCTAATAACTGATGGACACAGTAATATTTCAGGATTGAAATTAGGTTTATTGTACTAACAGAAAATGTGCAATATGCATTAAACCAAAATTTGACCGGTGCAAAAATATGGGCACCCTTATCATTTTATTGATTTGAATACTCCTAACTACTTTTTACTGACTTACTGAAGCACAAAATTGGTTTGGTAACCTCATTGAGCTTTAAACTTCATAGACAGATAATATTTGATGGCCAGTATCATTCAACTCTGTGGAGTCAAACGCTCGTCTCACTTTGTCTGGAGAGAAATGAGGACGGCAATTTATCTGAGTAGTGTTCAACAGCAAACAGCAATTATTCACTCAGATAGAGACAAATGATATTGTGCAATTGATCCACAGCTGGGACAAAAAAATCCTCTCGCCACCCTAAAAGATTTTGGTCATAACGTTCAGCACTACTGGTTACTGACCTTCGTAGTTAAATAGGGCCTGGTGTTCTGTAGCGTTGTTGGCTTTAACCTGGAGATTGAGCCAGAGCTCTATCTGTATTATTCAGCACTGAAGACTAATAAACTAACATTAAAACTACATTATATATGTAGAGCAGAGAATTAACATTCATTTCTTTTTGCACAGAAATACAGAGAAAAGTTTTATTGTAGTGGAACCGTAGTGTTATGGACACACAGAGTTTAACCCCACATAGTATAAAACCCATGAGCATCTCAAAGCAAAGAAATGTAAAGTTCTTAAAGCCAGGTTGTGCATCTTTTGACTTACTGAAGACCGGACACAAACAAGCACCAACTAATAAAGATGGCTAAAAAACCTCAAATGAGGAAACTCTGAATTTGGTAATGTCAAGCAGTCACTATGGACTGGCATCTGAATATAAAAAAAATCAGTCAGCATATGACAATAGAAAACAGTTAAAAAAAAAAAAAAAGGGGGGGGGAGGGGTTGAATTCACATCTTGATTGTCTAATTTCAAATTCAGCGTAAAGAAAGGTACACTGGCACGTTATTACAAAGGGTGTCAATATCCATATACTGATGCGGCCTGTATGTACTGTATTTTTCACACTATAGGGTGCAGAAATTTGGAAATCTAAGCTTACTGTAAATAAACAGAAGTACTTTACTCACCCAAATAAACATTTTTCCGGAGAGAAATCTGTGTAGATTAACATCCAGCGCTCGTTTGGCTTTAAAGTATATATTTTTTTTATTACAGTTTTGTTTAGAAGCTTAGCATTACTTAACTTAGTTAACTACCACCCCCCCCCTGCTACCCAGCGGCAACACCTGCTTATAATCCGATGCACTTAGTGTATGAAAATAGACCAGAAAATAAATGTTTATTGATTGTGCGCCTTATTATACAGTGCACCGCATAGTGGCAAAAATCCGGTATTTTTTTTATTAGAAGACAAAGGAATGGCCACATTGCTAATTTGCTAATTAGTTGGTTTTCCATATAAGAATGTGACCTATTGTCTAAAAGGAATTTGCCACACTTCCTTTCAACAAGCACGTTCATTTATTAGCTATAGTGTAGCTTTAAAGCATGCCCGTCTAATTATTTTAATTAAGAAGATCAACATTAACAAACGTTAACCTGTGTGTTTTATGTTTGATTGTGATAATTCTAAGATTACCTGAATCATTTCATTATTCTAACTCTTTCTTAATGTTTTAAAGAATCAGGTCATAAGTACATGCTTGGATATTCATAATAGCAGACATTTAGACAAGTGATCACCAAACTTTTGAGTGTCACTGTGTGTATTAACATGAATGTCTGTCTTTTACTCTTCCTTTACTCTTTCTCAGCTTCGCAGACAAGGTCAAGTGCGAGGAACCAGTGCTGCCAACGAGTGAAAGCTACAGCATTCCAAACCTGACCTCCATTAGTAAAAAGAGGAGGAGCTGGAGATTGGCCTTCACCTGCAGCGTTCACAAGTCTCCCGCTAATCCAGGAGAGAGCTTATAATTGATGGATCAAGCAAATCAACTGCCGTGCCCCACATTGACCCAATCACACTCTCTCTGTGTCAAAAAAATCAATGCATTTAGATGTAGAGAGGGTGATTACCCTAAAAGTGCCTTTATTACCTGAGCCGTTCTGCAGGAACATAAACGACTCGAAAAAAAAAACTGTACAAGAACAAATTTTAGGTTATCTAGGTAAACAACAGATCTCTTCTTAGCATCATTTTTTTATTCAATTTTGGATTAGGAGATTAAATCTTCAGCACCCTGAATAACTGTTTATACCTTTACACACCACAGAAACGTAAGTTATGATCTAGTAACAGTTTTTTTTCTTTCTTTTTTTCTTTCTTTTTGTTTTTCTTTCTTGTTTTTTTAAATCGCAGCTGCTTCTCCCTGTTTTGCCCTGGGGGCAGAGTTGATCCTGTCAATTTTGCTGGTTCTGCTCTTGTCCTTTCCTGTCTAGGCCTTTACTACGAGATAATCCCTCATCCAGTGTCTGTGAACATGCCGTTTAATAATAAACACTTTTACTTCAAAGCCCTAAACTATGCACACATGTATTTACACATAAACACACACAGACACTCATGACACAGGTGTGAATGCCTTTGTGGTGACGGGTCTATTATAAGCTTTATAGGGGCAAATCTGCACAGGTTGTGTCTGTTACTGTTGTGCTGTTTCTGTATTTCTGCTTTTATCTTCCTCTCCACAGGTGCCTTCAGACGGAGTCACAGAAACAAGTCTGTTTAATGATGGTGCTGCAATATAAGCCACACACGCTCCACCCTCTGACTCTCAGTTCTGACCTCTGTACCACTCAGACTAATTATACTGCTTTAGAAAGTTTTTCTTTTGTTTGTTAGTTTTTTTTTTGTTTTTGTTTTTCAAGGTAGTGCAAGGTTTAACTGTAGAACAGTCCGGCCCCTGAGAGATTCGTCTTCTCTGCTGTACAGTCTAAACCTATACACACTAATCATTAGAAGTTTGGAACCTTTCAAAAAGCCAGTTTAAAATGTACTGGTACTGTATTTTCCGCACTATAAAGTGCACTGGATTATAAGGCGCATTATGCAACACTAGAAAGGAACAGGGGTGCCGCCATTGTTTTTCTTCTAATTCAGCAGCTCTCACTGCTGGGTGGTGAGAACTGTAAAGCAAAGCTAAGCCAAGTTAAGGAGACCCTTAAGTAAACTGTAATTCCTTAAAAAATATTGAGGAACCCTGAGTGTTCCAGATAAAGCAAGGGCGCTATTAGCTAGCAGTTCATCCCGCATAGCTTGTTTTAACACTGTAAACATGCAGACTAAGTGCGATATACTCACCTCTGAACGGCAGTTAGCGGCTAATACTAATGCTAATGCTAATACTGCTCCAGCAGTGCTAGCCAGGGTTAGCAGCAGGCTACATACCAATAATACTCATCTCTGAACGGTGGTTAGCGGCTAATACTAATGCTAATGCTGCTCCAGCAGTGCTAGCCAGGGTTAGCAGCAGGCTACAGACCAATAATACTCACCTCTGAACGGTGGTTAGCGGCTAATACTAATGCTAATGCTGCTCCAGCAGTGCTAGCCAGGGTTAGCAGCAGGCTACAGACCAATAATACTCACCTCTGAACGGTGGTTAGCGGCTAATACTAATGCTAATGCTAATACTGCTCCAGCAGTGCTAGCCAGGGTTAGCAGCAGGCTACAGACCAATAATACTCATCTCTGAACGGCGAAAGAGCTAGCACTTAGCGCGGTTAGTGGCTAATGCTATTCTAATCTCTGTGTAGAAAAATTCACTGAAACTCCTGTATAACGCTGTACTTCAGTGGAGTGGCTTTACTTCTTCTTACAACCTGACTAATAAAATCTATACATGAGGAGCACTGGATTATAAGACCACTGATGATTTTTGTGAAAATTAAAGGATTTTACGTGTGCCTTATAGTGCAAAAAATACAGTACATGCACCAAACTAAAGTTTATGGTTTAAGCTCCACCTTGTAAAGTGTGCCTATTGTTCTCTCAGGACCGACCTAAATGCCTTAATGATAATGCCAAGACATTGCCGTCAACTTTTATACAGTTTATACTTTTAATTTGCCTTAAGTTGCCATGGCCTTTGTCTCCTCCCACAGTTCACTTTCAAAAATATAACCGCTCCTCAGACAACAAGCACAATGCCAAAACTTGGCTAATAACCTCACCCTTTGTTTTTTATTAACGTGATTTACCTGCTTTGGTTCATTAAACATGATTCCACCCTAGCAATACTTCTCAGGAGCACCAAAGCACCTCTTTAATCAATCAAATGTAGAACTCTTGGATCTTCTGATACATTGTTAAGACTGTCAGTGAAACTGTTACGAACTTCAGTGTTGCCTGTCAATATACTGTCTGGTTGGAATTAGTTTCTCAGGGGGACGGCTGTAAAAAATATTTCACAATTCTACTCAAGTTTTAAAACTCTTGCATCCGGACTGCAATTGAAAAAACAGGAGGACCAGTGATTTTTTTTAATTATTATTATTATTTTTTTTTTGCTTTCTCGGTCACTTGACATCGCATTCAGTAGCTCCTCCATTTTCACTCGCTGTTGTGTTTTACATGGATCTCTATGGGAACGCCCAAAGTGAAATCACTCTGTGTGGCCGTGGACAAACACTGCAGCTATTTTTTATTAAAGGCGAGGAGTCGGGACAGGATTAAAATTACTGGAGGACCATGGAGTTCAGAGAAAAACAGTAGATAATTCAGCCTGTAATTTTCTCAGAGGACGTCTGAGAAAAACACACACATGGTCGTTCCAGACGGGAATAAAATCACAGAGGACCCCCATAAAAGAGAAAATTACCCAGAACCCCCTGAGAAACTAATCTCATATAGATAGGGCTTTAAACCAGCATCTTTTGAAACTCTCAGATATTAAGTTTTGAGTTTACTGTGAAAACGTGGTCAGTGAGTGTGTTTACTTAATACTTTCATAATCAGATTACTGCAGTTATCTGAATATTCCTGGAGTCATGTAAAGTAAGGAATCTGATAGCGAGAGCTGAATTTTAGCTCAGTAATCAGATTTCTCTCAGTGCATTTAAACTCTTTACCGCATTATTCTCGGATGTTTTCGTCTGTATATGCGTGAAACAGAAAGATAATTTTTTTCCATGATCTGATCACTAAAGTTTATGTAGCGGGATTACTGACAAAATCTGATGTTATTCAGTAATAAAATTATGAAGTTTATGTAAACACACACTCATCGAGTACATGTCTACCACCAGTTTTACTCCAGTATGTCTGCCCTGGTGAAATGAGTGTAGTATCTGTAGGAAATGGTTTGATGTTCTTAAACCTCTTTATTATTAAAGGGGCTGTAGGGTGGACAAAGATCTCCTGTACTGTACTAAAAAAATATGTCAGTTCTGTTTAAGCAGTGCATTCATTTAGAGTATCATGATTTATGGCGTTTTGTTTGTTTGTTCTATTTTAAAATTTCACAGGAACACATTGATTCCTCTGTTACACACAAAGCACACAAAGGTTTTTATATGTCCGGCAGTATTTTCTGTTTCTGAGTTGGCACTGTATAAAACTCATATCAGATTGATATTTACTCCAGTGATGCTGTTTAATAAGATAATGTTAAAATCTACAGCATAATCATGATTCTTTTATTTTTCATTCCATATGTTAAAGTCTATTCAATTCCTGTATGTCTGAAACTGCTTATTAAGAGTCTTTTATAATGATTGTGAACTTCAGGGGATATAATTGAGAATGTATGCTTTACTTTCTATTCTGCATATTCTGGTCTGAAAAAAAAGAGAGACATAAATTGTCCATTAAATTTCATTGCAAATATTAGTGACTTATTTTTTTGTTTCCAACCAATGTCCTGTGTTTCTGTTTCATATTTTAATTAAGGGATTTCAGTGAACACTCATTTCTCTGCAGTTATTGTAGAATTAAGCAGTTTTCTTTATTTTATAATAAGACTGGAATGATTAGGCAGTGTAGGCAGTAAATTACTAACGGTGGCACTGCTGTAACTGCTGTGAAAAAAAAATTAGTAATTCAGTTTAAAATGTGAAACTCTTATATTATATAAATGTATTACACACTATAGAGTGATCTATTTTAAGCGTTTATTTCTTTTATTGTTGATGATTATGGCTTACAGACAATAAAAACCCAAAACTGCCAAGTCCTGCTGGAAAATGAAATCTGCATCTCCATAAAAGTTGGTTTGGAGAGACATGTCATCTGTTGGTGTTGATCCACTGTGTTTTATTATCAAGTCTAAAGTCAGTGCAGAGTTTTTTCAAGAAAATCTTACAGCACTTCATGCTTTCTATTTGCTGACAACTTTTATGAAGATGAGGATTTCATTTTCCAGCAGGACTTGGCACACTTATATTATAATATATAATATTCATATTTTCTGAGATACTCATTTTTGGGTTTTCATTGGCTGTAAGCCATAATCATCAACAATAAAATAAATAACCACTTAAAATAGATCAATCTGTGTGTAATTCACCTATATAATATGAGTTTCACATTTTGAACTGAATTACTGAAATAAAGTAACTTTTCAATTATATTACATATTTGAGATGCACTAGTACTGCTATTCAAGAAATGATACAACCGTTAATATGGGTGGTGAAAACCCTTAATACAATATATTCATTGCTCTGTACAACCCTGCTTTACCGATCCTTCTCAGATTCTGTTATTTTCACCTTAATGGACATGTAGGTTGGTGGGGGAAAATTGTCCATTATTCATTTATTTATCTGCCTGAGATTTCCTTTTCAAGTTGCTTTTTTGGTCAGTTATTATATTTGCACTAGTTAACTAGTCCGAAGAAAACGACTTGATACTCGACTCGGACTCCTGCCCAAAGCCTTGATACTCGACTTGGACTCGTGCCCAAAGAATTGATACTTGACTCGGACTCGTGCCCAAAGATTTGATACTCGACTCGGACTCGTGCCTAATAACTTGAGACTCGACTCGGACTCGTGCCCAAAGAATTGATACTTGACTCGGACTCGTGCCCAAAGATTTGATACTCGACTCGGACTCATGCCTAATAACTTGAGACTCGTCTCGGACTCGTGCCCAAAGAATTGAGACTCGACTCGGACTCGTGCCCAAAGTCTTGATACTCAACTTGGACTCGTGCCTAATAACTTGAGACTCGACTCGGACTCATGCCTAATAACTTGAGACTCGTCTCGGACTCGTGCCCAAAGTCTTGATACTCGACTCGGACTCGTGCCTAATAACTTGAGACTTGACTCGGACTCGTGCCCAAAGAATTGACATTTGACTCGGACTCGTGCCCAAAGACTTGATACTCGACTCGGACTCGTGCCCAAAGACTTGATACTCGACTCGGACTCGTGCCCAAAGACTTGATACTCGACTCGGACTCGTGCCTAATAACTTGAGACTCGACTTGGACTCGTGCCCAAAGAATTGAGACTCGACTCGGACTCGTGCCCAAAGCCTTGATACTCGACTCGGACTCGTGCCTAATAACTTGAGACTTGACTCGGACTCGTGCCCAAAGAATTGAGACTCGACTCAGACTCGTGCCCAAAGACTTGATACTCGACTCGGACTCGTGCCCAAAGACTTGATATTCGACTGGGACTCGTGGCCAAAGGTTTGAGACTTGACTTAGACTCGTGACCAAAGACTTGATACTCTATTTGCACTCGTGACCAAAGAATTGAGACTTGCAAAAAAGACGTGAACATCTCTGGTGCCAACCTTCAATCAATGGCATTTCCAGCCTTGTCTAGAGTCCTGATAAGACTTGATGTCCTTGGCAGAGTGAGATAGGATGCGAGGCGTGAGTCTCACAAGGAGAACACAGTCCCATGTTTTCTTTCTGAATAAACATCCTCTTACTCTTTTCGCACGACGCTGGTTCAGCATCCAACATGTGCCCAGATTAGTAACCTAGATTACACACTCAACAAATGCTATTCTCATCTGTTCCTTTTCTGTGTGAGAATCAATTTCACATGAAATAAAGTATTTACATTAGATTTTATAATGCATGAGTTATTTGTCTGATGTTGTTTAAAAACTTGTAAGCAATACAATTCCAAATTATTTGATAATCAAATGTTACGATTCCATCTCCAGAGCTTGAAGACTAGAGGTTTACAGGCAGGTAAAGTGTCCCAGATCTGATTTCTCACTGTCTTTTTAACGTGACCTAAACTAACGTGTATGCGCAAAAAAGGAAAAGACTTTATATGAAATTTCAGTTTCATCTTCTCCAGCATTACAGCAGCTGCCAAGCATTTTTATAGGCTGACTCACCAATATAACATTCCAGCTTTCTGTAAAGATGACATGTTCTTTGTTTTGTGTTTTTTTTTTTATTTCTTAACATTTTGCTTTCACACTTTTTTTCTCAATTCAATTAGACAGCTGATGAGAGGGGATGTTAGGGGGACCAGTACTTTTATGGTGAGAGGCTTAATAAATAAAGCTAACTAAGTGGCTGCAAGACAAGCCTTCCAAATTAGTTTGAACAAAGATATCACCTCAAATATTTCTAAGCACTGAAAACCGCACTTACTGCTCACGTCCATTTTTTCCATCTTCTGGATGGAAAAGTTTCATGAATTCTGATCTGGCATATCTGCATGGAGACAAATTGGATTTGCAGGAGGCTCCAAGTGGTCTACTATGATTGGGAGATTGTTCGCTGGTTCGAATCCCATTCATGCAGCTTGCCATCAGTTGCCAGAGCCCTGAGAGAGCACAATTGGTCTTGCTATCTCTGGATTAGTAGATGACACTCTTTCCCCACATCATTCCTTGGGAGATGTTGATCAGCACAGGGCATCTGTGAGCTGATGTATCAGAACCGAGTGTGCTGTGATGCTACTCAGCAATGCTGCATCAGCAGCAGCTTGAAAAGAGGCGGTGGCTGACTTCACATGTATCGGAGAAGGCATGTGCTAGTCTTCACCCCCTACTGGTGTTGGGGAATTACTGGTGATAGGTAATGATAGTGATAGGTGATGGGTAATTGGCTGTGTAAATTTGGGAGAAAGTCGGATAAAAAATTAGAATTAAAACAAATTGTATTTGTAGGCCTATTAGATTTGATGTGGAAAATTTAAAAAAATATATGAGTGTTTTTTGCCATTCACACTACCACACAAATGATATAACTGATGAAAAATGTCAGCCCATGGCGGAAGAGAATTAATGGAACATTGCAAGGAACATCGGGGAAAAAAGGAATAGCAGTTTTCATAACAGCAACACATTTACAGAAGCGGTGCATTTTCTGAAAAATGGCAGGGATGCCAATATGTATTACTGTATTTTTTTTGTATATAATCTGTTCTCTAAAATGTAAAATTACTCAGATACATACAGCTCTGAGGAAAAAAAACCCACATAAAAGTTGGAGTTTCTTTCAATTTTACCAAATTAAAAACCACTGGAATATAATCAAGAGGAAGATGGATGATCACAAGTCATCAAACCAAACTGAACTGCTTGATTTTTTGCACCAAGAGTGACACAAAGTTATCCAAAAGCAGTGTGTAAGACTGGTGGAGGAGAACATGCCAAGATGCATGAAAACTGTGATTAAAAACCAGGGTTAATCCACCAAATATTGATTTCTGAACTTTATGAACATGAACTTGTTTTTTTTTTTTTTTGCATTATTTGAGGTCTGAAAGCTCTGCATCTTTTTTGTTATTTTGACCATTTCTCATTTTCTGCAAATAAATGCTCTAAATGACAATATTTTTTATTTGGAATTTGAGAGAAATGTTGTCCATTGTTTATAGAATAAAACAATGTTGATTTTACTCAAATTTATACCTATAAATATCAAAATCAGACAAACTGATTTAGAAACTGATTTGTATCAACCTTAACAAATGTTTTATCTCAAACTGCACTTCGTTAGTCCCCCAGTGTGTGTGTGTGTGTGTGTGAGACCCCTGCGTGTAAGCGTCTCTGGGAGATCAGGAGAGCAGGGAAACTGGTGGAATTGGCACACAGTGCACAGGAAAAGTATCCAGTCTGCCTTTATAGATATCCTGTCAGCCTTCCCGCTATTGGCTGAGGAAGAATGGTCACATGAGCAGAGCTCACGGAAAGCGCACTATCTGCAGCAGTGCAGGCTTTCATTTGGTGAGGTTTGTTTAAAAATGCTGTTTCTAAAAGGAACGAGGGGGGCGGGGGAGGGAGGTTTTGAACATTCTGCTGCTGAAAGCACCTTCCATCTGCATTGTCTGCGTGCTTGTCTCAGGTCACCAGGATGTTGACTATTTTGGACTGGCCGGGGTCACCAGTGGGGTATTATTTTCTTGGCCCTTCTGTACAGTGGAAAAAATAATAAATATAATAGTAATATATATACATATACAGGTGCAAGTTATTTTATTTCAGTAATTCAGTTCAAAATGTGAAACTCATATATTATATAGATGTATTACACACAGAGTGATCTATTTTAAGTGTTTATTTTTTTTATCGTTGATGATTATGGATTACAGCCAATGAAAACCCAAAAAACAGTGTCTCAGAAAATTAGAATATTATATAAAACCAATTGGTACATTTGGCAGTGTGCCAAGTCCTGCTGGAAAATGAAATACACATCTCTATACAAGTTATCAGAGGGAAGCATGAAGTGCTGTAAGATTTTGTGGGAAAACAAAACTGCACTGACTTTAGACTTGATAATAAAACACAGTGGATCAACACCAGCAGATGACATGTCTCTCGAAACCATCACTGATTGTGGAAACTTCACTCTAGACCTCAAGCAGCTTGGACTGTGTGTCTCTCCACTCTTCCTCCAGACTCTGCTCCCTTGATTTCCTTTAAATGAAATGTAAAATTTACTGATGGTCAGTGATGGTTTGGAGAGACATGTCATCGGCTGGTGTTGATCCACTGTGTTTTATTATCAAGTCTAAAGTCAGTGCAGTTTTGTTTTCCCACAAAATCTTACAGCACTTCATGCTTCCCTCTGCTACTGACAACTTTTATGGAGATGCAGATTTCATTTTCCAGCAGGACTTGGCACGCTGCTCTAAAGTACCAATTGGTCTTATATAATAATTTAATTTTCTAAAATACGGGCTTTTAGGTTTGTATTGGCTGTAAGCCATAATCCTGAACAATAAAATAAATAAGCGTTTAAAATAGATCACTCTGTGTGTAATACATCTATAGCTATAATATGAGTTTCACATTTTGAACTGAATTATTGAAATAAAGTAACTTTCAATGATATTCTAATGTTTTAAGATGCACCTGTATATATATTCTGAAATACAGAGCTTTTAGCCGATGCTCTGAACAGGCAGACAATGGTAGTGATAGGGGCACAGTGTTGCTCATGCAACAAAATCACTATTTTACACCATTAACAAACTCAAAGTAGCTCCTCACTTCATTAATTGAATTCAGAGGTCCCTGACATTTAAAACGCAGAGGGGCAGGGGTGTCCCGACTCTCGTCAGGCTGGAGGGCTAGGGGTAGGGGAAGGGATAGGTTTTTAATCCGTCAAACTGAGATTTTTCAGAGAAACACTTTAAATCGAGGGCTATGAGAATCACTGATAAGATGGCGGAGCAAGCGACCAAAGATATGAAATAAAAGAAAAGCTAATCAAAGCTAATTTCAGCTCCACTTTAAAGAGGAATTAAGGAATGGACAATAATAATGAACTTATTTTATTATTTATTCAATTTTATTCATTTCTGCACCGCCTGCCCCCTTTCTGAAGACAGATGATAAAGCCCTAAAGTTAACTAGTTAACCAGCAGCAGCTAGGTTACTGAACTAGCGATCCTGATGACGTATCAGGTGATTGAAGGGTTGTCCAAATTCTTATAGGGAAGAATTCACCACTTTCCCTTACAACTCTGTTCCAAGTGGTGGGGTTACACTCGAAAAGAGGGGGTAGGGGTAAGTGATAGGGTCAAGGGGTGAAATGGGATTGGGCCTATATCTGAGTAACGTCAACTTAAGCGGCTTGTGTACAGCTAACATCATTTCATGTTTGTACTCAGTTTAGTAAGTTATTTAAGCTCAATTGATTCATGATTTATTTGAGTTGACTTAGCTCATCAGGTTTTACAGTGTGTGTATAACATAATTGTGTGTAAGGTCATTTTATTTATTTATTTTTATTTATTATTTTTTTTTGCTGTTACGCATTGTACGTGCAAGATACTGTAATAGCAGATATTGTAATTCATTCAAGACAGCAACACATAAAGCTCTGGAAAAATTGCTATTGCTATGTATAGGTATATATTTGAGTAAAATAAACATTGTTGTTTTATTCTATAAACTACAGACAACATTTCTCCCAAATTCCAAATAAACAAATACTGTCATTTAGAGCATTTATTTGCAGATAATAAGAAATGGCTAAAATAACAAAAAAGATGCAGAGCTTTCAGACCTCAAACAATACAAAGAAAACACGTTCATAGTCATAAAGTTTTAAGAGTTTAGAAATCAATATTTGGTGGAATAACCCTGGTTTTTAATCACAGTTTTCATGCATCTTGGCATGTTCTTCTCCACTAGTCTTACACACTGCTTTTGGATAACTTTATTACCACTTTATTATCCACTCTCGGTGTGACCGGGTGGAAGCGGACATGCGCAGGGCACTGGTCTCCTCTCCCCTGTGTCATGGGGTTATTTCTGGCCTCCCGCAGCACAGCTGTGATGTAAAAGGCACACTTCCTTCTTCCTCCACTTCCATACTGGCTAACATCAGGCCCCAGAGAATCCTACTTATTCCTTCCTGCAGAACCAGAACAGGAAGTGGATGAAAACTGTATTCTAAAAGTACCGTTTTGAGTGATGAGTCTATTTTTGCTCCATTTATACAATCTTGAGACACATTCCGTCATTGAATGTATGTATTTTATAATCAGACTGCCGGAAATGAACAGAGATCTTGCACAATAAAACTACTGAATTGCTTTGTGCATTAAATGTTGTGAACATTTGCCCTCCTAAATATTTCCTGACAGTTTTATTTTTTTCTGTTTATGGGTCCAGGTATTTACATCTGCATCTGATACACAGTTCTGAAGATAGTGCTTTTTGTCTGAACCCACACATTTTATTGGAACATGTGACTGCCAGGTGTGTTTGCCAAGTTGGCCCGCTGTTAAGCAGGTTTTTATAATGTGAGATTCAAAGTTTGAACGCTAGGTGTCAGAAACGGGCCAAAGAATATAAAAGCGGCCAGAGTGAAGTTGAAGTGCAGAAAAACGAGCCAAAGAGTCTAAAAGCGGAGAGAGTGCGCAGTTGTAGCGCAGAAAAACGGGCCAAAGAGTCTAAAAGCGGAGAGAGTGCGCATTTCTAGCACAGAAAAACGAGCCAAAGAGTCTAAAAGCGGAGAGAGTGCGCAGTTGTAGCGCAGAAAAATGAGCCAAATAGTCTAAAAGTGGAGAGGGTGCTCAGTTGTAGCGCAGAAAAACGGGCCAAAGAGTCTAAAAGCGGAGACAGTGCTCAGTTGTAGTGCAGAAAAACGGGCCAAAGAGTCTAAAAGCGGAGAGAGTGCGCATTTCTAGCACAGAAAAACGGGGCAAAGAGTCTAAAAGGGCGGGAGTGTTCAGTTGTAGCGCAGAAAAAAGGGCAAAAGAGTCTAAAAGTTGCCGTAATTAAGGAGTTTAATATTAAAAGACATCATGAAATGAAACATCAGTTAGAAAAATCTTAGTTTACACAACACTGTCAAAGATAGATAAAGATAGTAAGTCAAATAAAATGGTGTTTAAATGAAATAATCAGGAAAAAAAAGTATTATTTAAAGTGGTATATTTCATTATTTGTTTTATTACAGAGTCTGTGGCCCGTGACTTCAAATATATTTCTCCTTCTGGCCCCCAACAAAAAAAGTTTGGACACCCCTGGTTTAGACTGTGCATTTATAGTTAGAGGAGTAACCAACATAAAAACCAGAGAGCTGACTATGGGTGAAAAAAAGCAACTGTGACGCTGAGAGAAGATGGAAAATCCATCAGAGCAATTGTACAATTGTTGATAACCAATACAATAATTTTTTGACTCATTCTGACTCAGAAGTACATACATGGACGAAATTGTCGGTACCCCTTTGGTTAATGAAAGAAAAACTTTTTGAAAAATGGCCTAATCTGTCTCTTATTCTTGGCTTTTTGAATAGGGCATGTTTGTTTAACACTGTTAGGAAAGTTTTTCTGAAATGTTTAAGTGCCCCATTAACATCTGGGTATTCTGGATCATTGCTAAGTCAGAAAGAAAAGCTTACTTATTAAAATGATTAAAAATTTCTTCCAACAGTTTTTATGTACAACTGCTTCTAATGCATCCGATTGGACAATGATCACTTATGCTAAGTTCAAAACCTCCTAAAGCAGTCATTTGGTGAGCTTTATTGGACAGTATTAGATCTATCAGGGTTGACTTGGTGGGTTATTGCAGATTGCAGAGAATACATTTAGAATCCTGAAATCATCACTAGTGTACTGGCAACAGACGTAACAGGTAGATCATGGAAAACCACACCAGATAATGGCAAAAACCAGAAGATGTGAACCACTATTAGCAAGAACAGTAGGAAGGCCAGGCTGGTACAGAGACAAGCCTAAGAAAGTTTTATGAACTGACAAGAAAAATATTAACATTTACTTCTCATGATTCCAAACATACCAGCTTATCTGTGAAACACAGTGTCGTGGCTTGGCTTCTTCTGGGATGGCCTTATTAATCTTTATTTATATACAATGAATTTAGAATCCTACAGAAACATTTATACATCTGTCAATTTAAATAGAGATAAAACCAAACTGATCGGAAGATCCTTCATCATGCAGCAAGATAATTATCCAAAACACACAGCCTGGAAAAACATCACAGAAGAAGAATGCAGAGGGATAGTAATGTCAGTAAGTCAAAGACATGATATAATTACTGCAAGTGAATGATTCACAACTAAATATTACGTTTATTTACTTTAATTTACTTTAAGATGCTCTGTTCCAGTACTTTTGCTCACAAGTAAAATGGGTGGATTCTGATAAAAGGTGCTATATTCTGAACTGAAGTCCAAATGTTTCAGTATAAAGCAGAAAAAAAGTGTTCCAATATTGTTGGAGGGGAGTGTATTTTTAAGATTTACTCTTACCTATAGAGGAATATTAACTTATACTGTAAAGTACTTTTTTAAAGTACTTCTTTTTTGATGTGTAATCTTTATGTCCAAACTGCTGTCTGGTTAAGATATAATCCTTTTATCATATATTAAGATTTTGATGTTTTTTTGTTTTTTAGATGTTTAGATGTTTAAAATAATTCATTCATTCATTTATTCAGAGTGGTTTACCAGATTATGGGCATTTATTACACCTGATTGTCCGGACCAGAGTCTGCACTAAGGTTTGTGTTTTTATTACATTGTGTATATTTAGTCCGATTAGCTCCCTGAGACTCTGGGTTATGCTGCTGACTGACTGCTGTACATGCTAGCATGTTAGCATGTTAGCATGTGTAGACACATAATCCAAATTATTACAGTAAGTGAAGGCCTGCCACAATGCAGATTAGCCTGTGCACAGTAATGCACTGCTTCAAAATTTTAGAGAATTTTATTTGGTGACAAATTATAATTTACTAAATTATTAATAACTTCATAATGATAATAAAAGTGCAGTGTCTGCAGAAACTACATGTGTGTTGCAGACAGTGTAAATCTTTGAAAACTGTTCCGATATTTAAGATGTGTCTAATGTGGAAGTTGTAAAACATGAGGCAACTCATTTTTGTTTCTATGAACAAACACAAAAATAAGAACATATTCACACTTTGCCTATATATATATATAACTATACAGGTTAAAACACTTTACTGGTGAATTGTATATAAAAACTGTGTGAATAAAGCATGACTTGTTTGATTTATTGGTATGAGATGGATTTTCATGGTACAGAGTTAGCTAGGTAATTTCTATGGAATCTCAAGTGATTGATTGCTACAGTGTTGCTATTGCTAAGTGGTGTCTAGGTGGTTGGTATTGGTATGTGGCTATGTGGTTGCTTGGTGTTGCTATGGTATCCCAGGTGGTTACTTTGCTGCTGCTACAGTGTTGCAGCTACAGTGTTGATAGATGGTTGTTATGATATGCCAGGTGGTTGCTTAGTGCTTTGGTCCCTTTGGGTCTAAATGGGTACTACAGTGTGGCAGTTGCCATTATGTTGCTTAGTGGTTTCTAGTGTTTTGCTAGGCAGTTGCTAATTATTGTAACCAATTAATTCCTATGTGAAAATACTGCTAAGATCTGTTGTCACTGTGTATATGTTTATCAGACCAACCCACGGGATGATATATGTTTAAAAAACAGCCAATAAATAAAGAAATGCAAAAGCATGTACATCTGTAATAATGCAATTGCAAAAACTGTCCGTGTGATTGCAGCTCAGCACCAGAGCTGTGATATAGGTGTTGGTTGCTAAGGTGTTGCTATGGTTCAGCCCTTGTACAAGAAAGGTTGGTATGAAAGCTTATTTATGAACAAGATGTACTAGAGAGCAACACTGAGGTATGAGTCAGTTCAGTTAAAAGTCAGGTAAAAGTCATGCCAAATTTTCAACAGGCCTGAAAGTAAACTACGCTGGGTTTCCATCTCTCCATCTTCTCATCCATCTTGTCGTTCAGCTTACACAGATTTATGAGCGGGGAGGAAACCAGAGTACCCCGAAGAAACATGAGTGGACACAGGCAGAGCGGTTAAAACACTGTATTACAGCCCATCTTCAAAACCTCAATCATCTGTGAAACATGGTGGTGGTAGTATTATGGTTTGGCCCTGGTTTGCTGCATCACGGTTGGCTTTTCATCACTGATGGAACAATGGAATCTGACTTACACCAGGAAATTTTGAAGGTTAATGTCAGAACATCTATCCATGAGCTGAATCTCAAGAGAATGCGAAAAGTAATTTATTTTGGAAATTCAATATTTTTTCTCAATAAATAATCACTAGATGATGCAACATTTCTTTTTTTTTATTTGTTTTCAAGCATGCTTAACATTCCTCTCTCCACAGTGTATGCATAGGGTGCGTAGTGTGTGTGTGTGTAAGGAGTGTGTCATCGAAGACATTACCACCCACAGTGGACAGCACAGTAGGTTGCGAGTACATGCGAGTACATTTACAAACAGCATGAAGTTTAATCATGGTTTATCATTTTAGAATTAATCGAATCATACTGGCAAATAACGTTGCCTAAATTCTGAATTAAATTTTCTTCCAGATTAAAGAACTCTCTCAACACAAACACACACACACACACTTGTACATTCCTCCCATTCTTTTTCTGTACTCTCCTCCATGTACAATCGCTTTCCTCTGGATGACAGATGCTGCTTAACCCCTGTGCCCCATCACACTGAAATGGCGTCCACTGACTGACAGGATTGGAGAGGCCTCAGAAAAAGCCAACTGTTTTCCCTCCGCACAGGAAGCCCTGTCCTGAAAAAAAGAAGAAGGAAAGGATGATCCCAGTGGGCGTCACCCATGGGGTGATACATGCATCTGAGAACAGGCACTATCAAAGCTTGTGAATACATCTGCATGACCACTGTCTTGTGCCTCTGTCAGTGTTATTAAGACAAATGACAGTTGAAAGCCCATTGAAGAAGGCATGTGCTTCCTGGAGGAACATGTGAATGAGGACCATAACATGGAATCTGAAGTGGGGTTGAGTTAGTATAGGTACCGCATTTTTCACACTATAAGGAGCACTTAATATTCTTTAATATTTCAAAAACACCTCTTTTCAATAGTAGTGTCGCTTAAAATGCTCCTTATAATCTGTTGCGCCTTATAGTGTGAAAAATACAGTAGTATGAATATGGGCCCAGTAAAGCATACTTGATATTTATATGATATTTGTTTGAGTGATTATATGTTTGACCATTTTTAGCACAGCAATGATAACAACATGGTAATGGAATGATTATATGTTAATTAGTACCCCATAGTAAAATTAGCATAAATGTAAAAAAAAAAACAGGCTTTTGTGTTCTTTTTAGCAGTGTTTTTTTTTACTTTGAAACTCTCATATGGATACCATTTTCACCAAGTTTCTTTCTTATTATTAAATTATTAACACTGACCTTAACTGGGGCGAGTGAGACCCACTGTCCTTTAAATGTTGTTCTGGGTTCTTTTGTGACCTCCTGGATGAGTTGTCCATGAGTGTTCCATGTTTTCTCTCTATTTGTAAAGGATAACTTTTACTGTGGTCTGCTGGACTGTCAAGGCATTAGAAATGACTATTGAAATGACCTTTTCCAGACCTTTTCCAGATGATCAATTACTTTGTTTCTTTATCTGTTGTTGAATTACTTCAGATTGGGTCATAATGTGTTGCTTTTTGGGATCTTTTATCTTGCCTTATGCTGTCAGACAGGTTTTATTTAAGTAATTTACATAAATTACAGACTTTTACATACAATAAAATGTGGAAATCATCATTTAAAACCTGCTTTTTTATATTTACTTAGGTTATATTTGATTATCTGATATTAAAGTTTGTTTGATAGTCTGTAAGGGGGAAATACTTTTTCACGGCACTATGTATATATATATATATATATATATATATATTACATGAATATTTCACTGATTGGCATACGTAAGTGTTTCTTGGTATTGCCTGTGTTGCCTGAGTACATTATTCCTGACTCCTTATACACAGCATTTGCAGGCTGGTGTAATGTAATGCCACTGCACCTGCCAAACCATTAAAAAAAACTTTTTGAGTCAAATAACCACACAGAAATTTAATGGCAGCACATGACAATGGCCTGTGTCTACTGCGCCGCTGAGAAATGACCAGTAGCGGTGAGTTGCAGGCAGACAGTGCTGAAATGGTCTCCTATTGGTAACAAGTGGCTGTATTTGACAGCAGTGTTGTGGCCCTTAGGCAAGATGCGTACAGAAGAGCGCACTGCTCTCCACTGGGCATCATCATTAGGTTAAGTTGACTGTTAGGCACTCCCAAAGCCATAAAGAGGGTTCATTTGGAGACTATACTCTCTCTCTCTCTCTCTCTCTCTCTCATTCTCTGTCGTTCTCTACCTCTCTCCGCTCACCAGCCTCTTGCTGAATTAGTGTTTAGCACTGATTAAAATCCTGAGACTAATACTTGCTGCTAAACAGCTTATTGGATACTAATAGCATATCTGTGCATATTTCATATATATGGAACTTCATCTTTCTCTTCTTTGTCTTCTTTTGCCTAATAGTTTTAATAGTGACTAGAATAATTAAGAATAATTAAACAGTTCTAAATGCCATTGTCATAGAAAAAAAAATTTGGGACACCTGATCATTCATTTACGCATTTAATTGCGTTCAGTAAGAGCAGGTGCATTAGTGAGGCCAGATTGTTGGATGGAAACTGAATGGAAATCTGTGGCATGCTGTATATTTGTATTTGAAAGTATATGTCAGCAAGTATATGTTTGCTTAATAAAACAGCTGCATTTGTGTAGTGGAACCATCAACAGTCACCAACAGCTCAAACCCCAACAAGCTTGCAGAGTGGGCATGATGCCAACTATAGAAAGCCACTCAAATGTAAAGATCTACAGCTGCTTTCTATGAGCGCTAACAGCTGATTTATTTCAGTCTGCATGCATACTGTCAGCCCAGTTATTTTTTTACATGCTACTGGTTTATTTTTCTATTGAAATTATTCACATTGTTTTGTGATATTTTAGATTGATATTGCTTACTGTATATTATACCACAGTTAGTTCCGACCCTGCAATGTGATTAGCTAAGAGGCGTTCTATGCGTGCCGTTATCATCCGGTAATGCACTGAAGCTGAATCACTGAAGCTCTCTATGTATTACTTCGTCACATACAGGTAACCTAGCAACGATGCAGCGCTTACAAACCAAACAGCGCAGCTACAAACAGAGCAGCAATGGAACTATTTTAACTTGTGGAGTTTTTATATCCAAACAGATCGCATTTTCTCGTCCTCTTTAACTCAAAATCTGTCAATAAACCACGGTAATGGAACCGTGGTATAATCAATAATATAGCACTCCCTTTTGTGCATTGTTGCTTAAGTATCGAATGCCAGAGAATGTCTAAACAATAAGTCAGCGTCACAGTGTTTTAGTGTGTTTGGGCTGCCCTAGTCAACTGTAAGTGATGGGTTTGTGTAGTAGAACCACATACAGCAATGATTCTCAAACTGTGGCCACTGCTAGTACATGAAGCATCCCAAGGTTCGTAACGTGATAGACCCACTATGTAAAGACAAATTTTAGTTCTTCACTATTTACAGGTTACAGGTTTATAATTATTATTATCAGTTTTACAGGCCATCTTCTACAATTCCACTCCAATACACAATAGGAATAGTGAATAATGAATAATTGACCTAGGCTTCAAGACAATGCCATGTCTACAGTATAATTCACTTCTATGTCTCGCACACCTGTTTTTCCTTGTGTCAAACACTGAGAAACAGTGACCTACGATATCAACAATAAACCACAAAGCAATAAGCCCCCATAAGCTGGAAGAGCAAAACCCCACAGTACAGAGTGCAGAGTGGCACTGAATGGTAGTGTGTAGAAACGTCCTTCCCTTGGTTACAACACACCACCAACTTCCAAGCTTCCTCTGGAAGCAATATCAGGATGGGAACTGTCAGTCAGGAGCTTCATGGGTTGAGTTTCCATGGTGACTGCAGAGTCTGAACAGCTACACAAGCCTAAGACCACCATATGGACTGACATCCAAGTGCTGGCTGGAGTAAACTCTGGACTCTGGACTCTGGAACAGTAGAAATGCTTTCTCAGTAGTAGTGAATCATTTTTCACATCTGGAAGTCCAGTGGATGATTGTGAGTTTAGTGGATGCCAGGAGAACACCACCTGCCCAAAGGCATGCTAGCCTATATAGAGTTTGGTGAAGGAGGAGTAGCAGTATCCCAGCTAACAGAGAATGCTATGAGAACATTTAGTATTAGTACTTTGTGAAAAGGTTTTAGGAAGGTTAGCCTGTAAGGGTACATAAATAAATTTCCAGGAATGTTCTGAAAATGTGTGCCATAGTGAAATTTTTTTCATCACAATGTTATTAGAATGTTTTTCACATAACATTTTCAGCCAGACAAATCAGAAAATGTTTGACTAGCAGAGGTGCCAAGTAACGAAGTGGAAATACTTCAAAAACTTACTTAAGTAGAAAATTTTACGCATGTATCGGTCATTTCTACTCCTTACATTTTCAAAAACAGCCTTGTTACTCATATTTCATTCCTGCTTGATTTTATTACAGCTGGTCAACATAAAAACTAACAAACAAAAAGATAAACAAATAATCGCGCCATCCGGAAAGCTTGAGGTTGGATAACAGGTATTATACAACAGTTAGTTCCGACCTCACAATCTGATTGGTTGAGAAGTGTTCTAGCCGTGATGATATTTGTGATAACATCAAGGCCTTCTCACACTAAACTTGTATCACTCCACCAACGCGTTGCCGAGTAAGGCGTATATACACAAGACACCCGCAGCAGCGTTAGCTTAGCACAGGGTAGCGCTCAGCCGCGGCGCGCTCGCCTGCAGCGCTGGCTTGTCTTTTGTGGAAAAAAGGGAAAGAAAATCGCTCGGCTAATGCCGTCTGACAGCCAGAGCTAAGCTAAGGCAAGCTGTGCTAACCTAACCGCAGTCCAGCAGGGTAGTTAAACACCACCCACCAAAACAAGCAAAAATGCTCTAAAAATGCGAAGACGACTCCTCTGCGCAGGTGAGGAGAGTATTAGCGTTATTTCACGCTCCTAACGTTATCATCTTCGCTTATTCCCAATTTTGCTTTCAAGCTAACTTTCGTGGTGTTATTCTGTATAAACCATACACCGTTTTGAAGTTAAGTTTCAGTTATGTTACAGTTGTGGTGGAACTACTTTTTGGCGTAAGGCACAGTCCATATTAAAGTATATTCATTTTTAATTTCTTAAAGTTCTTTGATTTATTTTCTTAATTCATTTTGTAAAAAAAAAAATGTATAAAAGCAATAGAATTATTGCTTATTAAACATTTACCATTCAGACCCTCTATTGCCTGGTAATAGATCCATCTCACCTGCACATCACAGCAAACTCCAGCAAGAACAACCTCCAGATGCATGTAGCTTTATGAAAAAGATTTGAGAGAAGTGGAGCAAGATATATCGCACTCTGAACTGAGCACTAGTGAGAATGTTGGTAGCAAGGAAGACCCCAGTTATGCGTCTCCAGCTGCAGCGAGAGGTTTTGGGATGTTGGATGCAAAAACAACTCTCTCCATCTAATATAAAAAGCATATTATGGTAAACTGAATGTTTCCTACAGTTATATGTTGATAGGATATTGTAGTAAACTATTGATGCACTAACGGTGTATCTGTAAGTTTTCCATGGTTTGGTACATGTCAAGACATGCTGAGGTTCGCTTGATAGGTCTAGGCTTTGATTTAGTGCTGTAAGTTCGTTTGGAGAGCTTGTGTGAGCTTTTAATTTTATGAGTTTAGGTGTAGAGGTGGGTAATCTAGGTTCAAAAAGTACAAATCCATCCCAGGATTTCGCTCCAATTGCCTGGCTGGCTCTGGAGCTAGTTGGACCTAATCCCTGGGATGGAATTTTAATTTCTGGACCTGGATTATCCACTTTAAGATACTGGTGTTTTTGGGTCATCCTTAAAGAACTAATCTAGGTTCCAAGCTGGCTAAGAGAGCATTGAGAGTAGACAACACTGGCATCAAAGCAAAAACTGCTACTTTATAAAACATAATTTGTTGACTTTTGTTTTTCATTTTGTTGACTGAATAATTATGGAAACTCATATGCCATAGATTTGATGCTTTAATCTCCAACAAATGTAGAAGAAATGTGTCCAAAACTTTAACTGGTACTTTATATTATTGCTATATGATATATTTGTAAGTTGATTGTGCAAAGCTACAGTCTACAGCTGGTTGGTAAAGAATGTAGTAAGGACAGGTATGATGGTGTCTGTGTGAGTCTGTCTGTAAAATATTTTTATAACATCCCTCAGAATCTCCGAAGACTTTTTTTAGCACCATTTCAGTTCTTATAGTCATCTAGTCATCGGGGGTAGTGCACTACCCCTGTAGTGCGGCCTACGCTTCTGTTTATAAGGTTATTTTTCCCCTTACATTACTTTTACTTTTATAATTTAAGTAGTTTTAAAAGCAGTGCTTTTATACCTTTACTTTAGTGAAAAGTTTGAGTTGAAGCTTTAACTTCTACAGAAGTATTTTTAAACACCAGTACTTCTACTTCTACTTGAGTAATGAATGTGAATACTTTTGACCCCCTTGTCTACTAGCCAGAATTTGTTAGCTGGAATGGGGCTGTTTGTCCTGGTTTGGATTCTAAGAATGCTTTCACACCTACCTTGTTTGACTTTTGAACTTTTCAATTGGGCCCAAACTAAAATAATAGCAGCTGTGACCAAAATACCTAAATTTTGCCCTTCCAAAAGAGGTGGTATTAGTCTGGATCAACTGTTCATCTGCAGTGTAAAAAAAAACACTTTTCTAGATGGTCCAGACTTTTGGACCAATTGCAGGAAGTTGAGGCAGACTGTTATCACTCATTCAACAACTAGAAGAAGAAGAAGCAACATGGAGAAACCAGTATGGGCGCAAACGCTTACAGTCATGAGTTTTGCATCTACTGTAACTCTATATTAATTCTTATATAAGAATATAAGTAATCTGAGGAAAAAGTATGCATCAATTACATATTTAAGAAAGGGAGGGGGGCTGAATTCTGACAGGGAGGCAGGTTTTAGCACAACACCTGGAAAAGAAAACAAATCATTGTCAGATACATGGAGACCAAGCCTATATAAGTGATGAAGACAGAACTTTGGAAAATTCCTTAGTGTGCTCACTAAACTGTGGTGTGACACCAAACTTACCAGACTAAATGTAGACCATACAATGACCAAACACATGAAACATGAAATAAGTAAGTGAGTGTAAAGGCAGAAATCTCGTATACTAAATATTGCAAATCAGAGTAATTTTAATTTTGCAGTAGTGTAGCCTTTGCATACAAAATTCAACTCAAATTCAAACTCCAACAGCTATTCGATCAGCTTTTTGTTCATATTTTCTTATGGTACAGGCTAGTACTTGATTTCCCTGTTGCCACTTTTTATTGTATTAAATACAGCTTCCGAAAAAAAATACGAGACCACTTCAAAATGATGAGTTTTTTTATTTTACCAAATTGAAAACCTCTGGAATATAATCAAGAGGAAGATGGATGATCACCAGCCAAGCTGAACTGCTTGAATTTTTGCACCAGTGGTGTAAAGTTATCGAAAAGCAGTGTGTAAGACTGGTGGAGGAGAACATGCCAAGATGCAAAAAAACTGTGATTAAAATCCAGGCTTATCCACCAAATATTGATTTCTGAACTCTTAAAACTTTATGAATATGAACTTGTTTTCTTTGCATTATTTGAGGTCTAAAAGCTCTGCATCTTTTTTTTCTTTCAGCCATTTCTCATTTTCTTCAAATAAATGCTCTAAATCACAATAATTTTATTTGGAATTTGGGAGAAATGTTGTCTGTAGTTTATAGAATAAAACAACAATATTTATTTTACTCAAACATAAATCTATAAATAGCGAAATCGGAGAAACTGATTCAGAAACTGAAGAGGTCTCTTATTTTTTTGTCCAGAGCTGTATGTATAGAGTTTACATTTGTCTTCTCTCCAACCAAAAAATGTTTTATGTTTATTTGCATCTGTTCAAAAATTGTTAGTAAATAAAACATAATAAAAAGAGTCCAACATAAACATTTTTTGAAATTGTCAGTTCAGACAAATTCATTTAAAATGTATTTTGTGTTTGAATGCATTTTCAATCTTTTTGCATCAGCACAACAACAGACAAATTTTGAGTTCAACTAAAATTTGAACAAAAAAAAATTGTACACAACTCCCCTCTTCACCCTCCTCATTATGAAGATGTGCATATTCACATTTTCTGCTTGTATATAGTCTCAAATTAATGAAGTTTTTTAAATTAATTAATCTATGTTTGTGGAACTTAATTTAGTTGTGTTTATAAAACAAACTATGGGAATAACACAGCTTCTAGAAAAAAAGGAGACCACTTCAGTTTCTAAATCAGTTTCTCTGATTTTGCTATTTATAGGTATATGTTTGAGTAAAATAAACATTGTTGTTTTATTCTATAAACTACAGACAACAAGAAAACAAGATCATATTAATAAAGTTTTAATAATTGCTGGAATTACAGTTTTCATGCATCTTAGCATGTTCTCCTTCGCCAGTCGTACAAAATTCAAGCAGTTCAGTTTGGTTTGATGGCTTGTGATCATCCATCTCCCTCTTAATTATAATCCAGAGTTTTTCAATTTGGTAAAATCAAACAGACTCATCATTTTTAAGTGGTCTCCTATTTTTTTTCCAGAGCTGCATTAAGCCAAACAACTTTATAAAGTTAAATTAGTCCAGCAAATAAAGGCTCATAGATTTGACTCAAAAACATTCTAACTGGGATTACTATAAAAGATGCATAAAAATTTTTACATCAATGTGTTTTAAGTAGATCCAGTATATTATTATAATAGTGTATGTGGTAATTATTTTCCCAGGCAAAACCACTCTTATTGCCGAGGTAAGTAGTTTTGAGTAATTTAGAGCGTTTGCACATTACTGTATATTTACAATTATATGGTAAATATAACAAGTCACTATATATATATATATATATATATATATATATATATATATATATATATATATATATATATATATATATATATATATATATATATATAGACAGTATAGAACAGTATGTAGATAAATGAAGATAAGACACTGTTGGACTCGAGCTCTCAGTTCTGTAAGAGGTCGGTAGATGGCACTGTGTCTGTTTTGCAGTCGCTCGGAGGTGAAGTCATTCTCAAGGCTTTTCCAGACGACTCTCAGGGGAGATGAATTTAATACCTCAGCTCCCTCGGAAAGAAGCGGGCGCGATCAAGCCCACAATTTGCTGCTGAGCGTCCTTAACCCACTGCGTTAGACTACCTTACTGCAGGGGATTCACACTGGAGGACACGTCTGAATAAAGAGAGAAAGAGAGAAAGAGAAAAGTCCTTTCTGAACTTATTGAGCTTATAAAATAATATAGATTCCGCTGCTGATTATTATACTCCTTATACTATAGCCGCTCTTCAGCAAGCTTTCTGATAATACACGCTATATTACAACTGAGCATTTAATTATGATTATGCTTATTGGGGCTGGTGCTCAGTAGCTTCATTTTTCGAAACCCTTCTAAATCGTATCCAGTACGTGGGAGGACGCGTGTGTGTGTGTGTGAGAGGAAAAAAATCAATCGGTATTTAATTGTGGACAGGGTTGATTAATAAGCTGTTTTAATCGGCGCGCGTGGTAGTACGGTAGAGCTACTTCATTTAAACATTTATTTTTTTATAAACCAAAAAAGTCTGTTCGCTTATTTTGTTTCATTTGTATTTTGTAGAAGTAACTGTTGATTTGTTGGGCTACTTTTAGCTTTCGTAATTTCACAAAGTAAATTACAGATTTTTTTAAGTTAAGAAAAACTAAATTTAGAGGTGGAACTTAACTACAAATAAATAAAAAAACATTGCTGTTACATATTTATTACATTATATCTAATATAATATGTATTTTGTTGTATAAAAAGCTTATATTATTTTTTATTAAAATAAAAATAAAAATGTAATAATTTGTCTTCTCTCTTTCTCTCTCTTCTGTTTAAAGCAAGAATCGCTTTAACTTGCTTTAACCTGCAAAACGCTTAGTAAAGCTACAACACTGTCGAATAATACGCGCACAGTAGCCTTACTCTATAGTACTATTAATGACTCGCTCTGTTTCTGTGTTTTATCTTGGTTAACTCTTGGTTATCTTGTCCTTTTTTCCAATATAGTGACATTTACTATTAATTCACAACAAATGACACATGTGTAGCATATTATATAGTATTATATGTAGTTATATGTAGTTCCATCTCAAAGCTTATCAGAAAAGCTCGCAGTACATATAGTTATTAGTATCCATTGACCTAGACTATCTCCTTTATACCAGGAGTCTCTCTCTACACAGAGCCACAGCACAGCTCTCCCTGGCAGCGATAAACAGTAATGATGGCTGTTTAAAGCACACAGATAAAATCCTTTTGTGAGGCGGGACGCGAATAAAACTCAAAAGCGCAATCTTCCCATTGTCCTCCTGGTTTCCACAGAGCAGCCACTGACTGTGAATGCATTAAACGGGATTAATATATAAGGTAAACAGAATTATGGTAATTGATCAATTAATGTGAATGGAAATGTTAATTCGTTGTTTGAAGTGTGTTAACAATACAAACTCCGGGCGGTGATTATGAGGCGCATTTGTTTAACCAAAGCCTTTGTGAAGCAGTTCACGCGCGGGGGGCCAGTAACCTATTTCAATATTTCAGTTTAATTTCTGATATTAAATACCGTGAAAGCAGCTAACGTTACTTCTTTCCTATTCCTCTAAAAACAGGACTATTTTTTCACGCACCGTAAAACATAAACGCGCAAAGAAACGTTTGGAGTATGTATTAATATAAATAATCACATTAATCACATATAAGAGACTCTCCATCAGAACTGATGTTTACAGCTCGTGCGGGTCCATGGTGGTCAACACACATACACACAAAAAAGCAGCATAAAAAGCTTCTACTTCTACTCTTGAGCTTGAGCGCGCGAGCTCTGTGGGAATTCCAGCACACGCTGCCTGCAGCCCGCCGCCCCACCACCTTAAGAGCTCTTGTCCCTCCCCCGCCGCTGTAGCTCCCCCGAGCTCCCATTGGTCGGGCTCTCCGGCGGAGCAGCTCGCAGAAATGCAAAACTTGTTGCTGGCGGTGTGAAACGCAGCTATCGCGCGCACAGCTTCAGCGCCACGCAGCAGCAGCAGAGCAGCAGCAGCAGCATGTGAAGCGCGAGCCTGAGCGGAGCTAGCTCACCCAGCCTGCTGTCGGACGCGCGACTGAGAGGGGAAATCAGCCGGAGCGCGCGCGCGTGCGAGTGCGCGCCTGCGTGTACGAGCGAGCCCCGTAATAGAAATTCAACACGAGCGGCGCGTTCGCACGGAACATGAGCAGCAGCGGCGGGAGCGCGTTCCCGGTGACTGTTGATGTTTGCGGAGTTCGGCTGAAGTGGATTGGAGTGTGAGTGCAGCACGGGATCTTCGTGTTATCCAGTAGGTAATACACTCACGCACGTGGACACCGGAGTGGTTTATCGCTGCTGAAGCGCGCGAGAAACGCTGTTTTACCCTCCTGGCAGCGTAAAACACAGCGGCAAAGCGACAATTGCACCAGCGCCGCTCCACTCGGACGGGAATGCCTGTATGTGGCTGAACGCTTTAGCTCGGACTAGAGAAAAACTGCACATTCTGGACATTTTCGCCGTGCTCTGTCTCCGATGAGGATTTTGAGAACAAACAATCGCTTTCTGGACATTTAACAGCAAATTGGAATTATGTTGTTTGGAGCAGAAATGATGCTGCGGAGCGTATGCCATATTTTACTGTGTGCGCGGCTGTCATCGAATTTGCAGACGCGTTTGTAGCAGTTCTGAACTTTTTTGTTTTTTTTGAGAAAGGACTACTTTTTAAATCTCCGTGCCACTGAATAATATTTTCTTTCTTTTTCCCACCATCGGTTCGGATGCGCACGTAAACTTTCATACCGATTTTATTCCTCTTACGTGTTTTTTACGCATTTTATTTGCGTTTTATTTTTTGAGAGAACACAAGCGAAAACACATGGAGCATGTTTTAAAACTGGACTAAAGCTGAAAACGTTATGGGTGAGTCACGTTCGTTCACCAACATGGATTTTTAATTACTTTAGCGCTCAACCTCAAGACTGATATTTTGTTTTAAAAAAATTTAAACCTGTTTCTTATATATATTTTGCTCTATTTTTTTGTGTGAACACGGCGTAACTGAACTGAAGAGTGTGACTGAGGGAAGGCAGCAGACGCTGCCGTGCAGCTAGGCAAGCTGGCTGTCATGCGGGATTGATCTCGGGAAGTATGTTTGGACTGGAACAGTTCGGTCCACAGATTAATAGCAGAAACGCCGGCCACGCTGAAAAAAACTTAAGCCAGGCAAGAGTAAGCATGAGCTCTCATTACAAGAGCCCAGGTTTTCACTCCGGAGGCCCGCCAGGGACGGTCGAGCCTGGTTTGGGCCCCCTTAACGAGCCTCCAATGCTTGCGCTCAATATGAACATGAATGGAGGAGAGCAGTACGGAGGCTTCCACCCGCGGGGCCACTCGGACATGCATGCGGGAGGACTACAGCAGCAACCCCAGCAGCAAGCACCCATGCATGGGTTTTTTAACAACCAGCAACCTCATAATCACCCCCATGGCCACCAGACTCATCCCCACCAGCATCATCCACACTTTGGGGGAAACTTTGGGGACCCTGGGCCTGGATCATCCTGCTTACACGGGGGAAGGATAATGGGTTATGGGAGCAGTATGGGGCCCCAGCAGGGATTCACAGAGGGCTTTGACCCACTCGCTGATGGCCAGTCAGGGGATGCATTCTCTCAGCAGCAGCCACAGCAGCAACAGAGACCAGGCTCAATGCCTGACTTTCAACACCACGGACCTTCCAGTGGAAACCACCCCGTCCCTGCTCCCTGCCTGCCCCTCGACCAGTCACCAAATCGGGCTGCCTCGTTCCACGGCCTTCCTTCTTCTTCATCGTCATCATCAGAAAGTCATAACCTGGAGCCCAGACGCATGCCCCCGCAGGGCGGTGTTGAAAGTCTGGACTACAACTATTCCAACGAAACACCCTCTGGACACTTTGACGTATCTGTGTTTTCCCCCTCCGAGCAAGATTCTCAGCTCCCCCATTTTGGCGCAGGAAGGCAGGTGCCGGGGGCCAATTTTCCTGGAAACCCAGGCCTGTCCCGGGCTTCAGGAATGCAGGGCATCTCTAAAGGACACCCCCAGGCCCCTCCTCAGCAGCAGCAGCCCCCATCCCAGCACAGTGTGTTCTTTGATCGGTTTGGGGGTGGGCGCAAAATACCAGTGGGCATGGAGCCCGGTGCCAGGCATCCCCTCATGCAGCAGCAGCAGACAGGGTTGATGGGCCGACAAAACTCCTGCCCACCTTCCCTCCCACGGCCCCCACAGCCTGAGGCTGGCTCCACCAATGCCAGCATGCAGGAGGGCGGCGTCATGATGCCTGGCCAGCATAACCAGTTTGAATACCCAATTCATAGACTGGAGAACAGAGGCATGCACCCCTATGGGGACCCCATGTTCAATATGCAACAGCAGCCTCCCCCTCCCCAGCAGCCCCCTAGTCAGAGGCTGCAGCACTTTGACTCTCCCTATTTGAATGTGGCCAAGAGGCCTAGGTTTGATTTCCCTAATGCCCATGGAGGGGAAGGCTGTGGCTCCTGGAACAGCAGCATGCACAATGCACCTGGCATGGAGAACCACATCTCTCCTTCTGCCTACCCAGGCTTGCCTGGAGAGTTCACTCCTCCTGTGTCTGATGGCTTTCCACCAGGCCCACCTCTACAACATCCAGGGCCTGAGCAGCAGTCGTTGCAGCAGAGGCAGAATGCCGCCATGATGATCAAGCAGATGGCTTCACGAAGTCAGCAGCAGAGAATGAGACAGCCCAACTTGCAGCAGCTTGGTCACCACGGAGATGTCCCCCAGGGCCCTATGGTTCATGGGGGCCCTGTGGGGGCAATGCCCCAGCCTGGTTTTGAGAGAGATAGCAGCGGGAGAATGGTAAACTTTGATGGACAGAATCCACACATGGCCCCTGAGAGTGGCTGGTTTCCTGGACCACACCCACCTGGGGAGATGCTTGGCCGACGCTTGGGTGGCCCAGGTGGTGAGGCAGGTGCTCATGATATGCAGCAGAATGGTGCAGCAATGATGTTTAGACCAGGTGTGAATGGCATGGGCATGCAGGAGCCTATGAGAATACCTGGTGAAAGCCATGTGCAACCTTTACATTCACCTAGCATACACCCACAATTTGGAAACAGCATGGGTAACCTCACACAGATGCAGTCACCTGGGGCAGGTGTAGGGCTGTCCAACGCACCATCAGAAAGGCGTCCAAATGACTTTTCAGGGCCACCTATGGGTGCTCAGCCCACTTTCCCTTTCGGAGGTTCCAGTCGGCAGGGGGCACCACACAATAATGGCCAGGGGGTGAGCACATCTCCAGGGAGTTATACCTCCCAGGCAGAGTTTTCAGCAGGCCAGCGCTCCTCGGTTAGTAAACTGGGGGCTCTCTCCTTGGGGAGTTTTAACAAAACAAGTAGCAAGGACAGTGTTTTCGGACAGAGCTGTCTGGCGGCACTCTCTACCGCCTGCCAGAACATGATCGCCAGCCTGGGGGCCCCTAACCTCAATGTGACATTCAACAAGAAGAGCCAGGGAGAAGGGAAACGAAAGCTGAGTCAAACAGAGCAGGACATGAATAACAGTGCAGCCAATGGAACTGGTAGTGCGGGGCCAGACTTTTTCCCAGGCGGAGCCACCCCCCAAAGCACCCAGATGCCTGGCGCTGGGAATAGCAATACTAAGCCGACAGGTCCAAACCAGGCGGTGCAGGGGGAAGCCAGCGCCCTCTCCCCAAGTTACAACATGGACGCTACCCCTTGCAATGAGGGGAAAGCGGCAACAGGGAGTGGGAGAGGGAGAGGGAGGAGGAAGAGGGACAGCGGCCATGTGAGCCCTGGGATTTTCTTCCCCTCCGATAATGGCAACCCTGTTGTGAGTCCTGGCCAGCAGGTCGCACCAGCAGCTGGCACTGGGGAGAGGGGTGGGGGCACACCTCATGAAAAGCCACTCACTTCACCCTCCTGGGGGAAAGGGGGTGACCTAATGCTGGGCGATCAAGCTGACCTGATGTCATCTCTGGACAGTGGCATCCAAAGTGTATCCAAGTCAGCTGACTGCTCACCTCGTGTTGACTTCACGGACGACATAGGTCCCCACTTTTGCAATGAGGATGAGGTTTCTTCGAGTTCTGATGCACCGGCCTCAGCAAAAGCCGGCCGCAGCCCGCTGTTGGGTGGCTCGCCCAAGTTACAGAGGGTGGACAATGGGTTAATGGGTGGGCAGAAAGGGCAGGGCATGGGCCTCGCCAACCACACTACCTCAACATCGGAGGGCTATGGAGGAGTAGGCCATCCTGGTACGCCGGGCATGGAGCCGGTCCGCACGCCATCAAGCACCTCTGGCCAGGATGAGATCCACCCACTGGAGATACTTCAGGCACAGATCCAGCTTCAGCGGCAACAGTTCAGCATCTCAGAGGACCAGCCTTTAGCCATAAAGAATGGCAAGAAAGGCAGTGACTGCAGTGGACAGAGTGGCGATGGAGAGCTTGCCAGCTGCAGCCCGGATGCTGGAAAGGGCTCTGTGGGCAGTATTGACCTGGACACACTCATGGCAGAGCAGCATGCCACCTGGTATGTGCCCAATGACAAGGGCCTGCTTGAGAATTCAGAAGAGGACAAGTCACTGACTGCATGGGAAAAGTCAAAGGGACAGGGCAGCATCAAAGAAGGTAAATATAATGTTCTTTTTCAGTTTAACTGAGCTGACGTTGGGATAGTTTAATATTTGGGATAAATTTACTCTACAACAGTGTGCATTCTAAAGAAGTTTGTTTTGAATAAATCCTACAATTTAAAATATATTACTATATGTTTTACACACACACACATACAGGCGTGCGCGCACACGTACAAGTAGGTTGCTTTCCAATTCTTAAGATGGCAATAAAGAATACAGCCATATACAATATAAAGTGTTCAACAGGATTTTATCTAATTTAATGTATGTACTTTAATATACAATATACATGGAAAATGGTCAGTATACAATATTTCGCCTGTAAATCAATTATGGACATTTGATTAGTGCAAGTGGTTTTAAAATAAATTTAAAATAAATTTAAAATAAATATGTTTTATTGTTTTAAAAACAATAAAACATATGTATTTTTACCTGCAACACGTAGTAAAAGCAGGCAGTCATATTTTGTACATATTTTGTTTTAAATCTGCTTAAAACAGTACAGAAAATTAGTCAGAACTTCTTAATCAAGCGATTCAGGTTAAATGGTGCGTTTTAAACGGAGCTCCTCACTGAGGCCGTAAGTCAAAAGCGAGTTTTAGGTTTGAAAAAGCGTGTCATTTACGAGCGAGCAGCTCTGAACGCCTCACAAGCCTCACACGAGCCGAACATTTATCTAAGGATTTTGTCTATTTTATGGGTTTAAGTCCGCATGAAACCGCAAAGAAAGGGCTTCAAAAGAGCAAACGGAGTAAAGTAAACATTTCCTGTGGTTCTTTATCTCGGTTTTCACTCAGAACAACGACGCGGGGAAGATTAATTGCGATTTGAAGAGATGTGTCTAGGCTACAGGATTTCCCTTTCTCTAGCTGTTTGTTTTAAATATTAACACTGGATAATCTTATTTAAGAGTCTGAAATGATTTTAGATTGAGCCAAACAGACATTTAATACCAACAATGTGCAATACCGAATGTTCTGAACTTGTCCGAGCATATTAGTGCCTTTAAAATAACAATAGCATGAATCACAAAATAACAATTCTATTATAACAGTATAAATTATGTTAAAAATGAGAATAAGAGAAGATTTTACACCATCTACACCTTTGTTTTTACCTTAAGTAAAAAATAAAACCGTTTCCTGCTCTCTATTGTAACACAAATCTTACCCTTTCACTGTGTAAAAAGTTGTATTTAGTATATATTGTATTCAATATATATATATATATATATATATATATATATATATATATATATATATATATATATATATATATATATATATATATATATACTTCGTTTTAGTGCCGGTAAATTGTTTTTACATTTTTAGTAATAGTTTTTTTTACAAGACGGGCGCCTCTACCGTCTAAGTAAGGCCGCAGTAAAGAGTTGCAATTATGGAGTTAAATAATAGATCCCAAAATACAGCTCTAAAGTTACTACTACTAATAATGGAAATAATAATAATAATAATAATAATAATAATAATAATAATAAATATAGTAATTACTGTTTATAATACTAAGTGTTGTTTCTTTTATAAAATATTATTATTCGTATCAGTAGTATTAGTGCAAGTTGTATAAATATTATTATACCACTATTGCTACTAATTTTAATACTGCTAGTAAATATCAGTTATGGCTATTTATATTTTTATATATCAATTTAAATATCAATTTCAAAATAATAATTTTATTTAAAGTTTATATTTATTTTACATTGTTCCGCTTTATATATATATATATATATATGAAGCTGTAATTTTGTATATGAAAATTACAGCTGTAGAAAATTTGTAAGCTGTATATGAAGCTGTAATTTTCAGACACGCATTCGCGGTAATTCTGTCCTCGCGCTGCTGCTTTAGTTTCAGCGTGCGGGAGAGGAGCTGGTGTGCGGGAGAGGAGCTGGTGTGCAGGAGCGAGGCGGGACTCTAAACGATTCCCCGCGCCTTTGTTCAGCATGTGAGAGAGAGAGAGAAGGGGGGGGGGGGGTGTGAGGGGATGGTGGGGAGGGGGGATCCAGCAGGGGGAAGGTGAACTGGGGAGGAGGGGGAGGGTGGAGGGGCGGTTGGGGTGGATGGTGGGGGAGTTGGGGGGTGAGAGGGGTCTGTCTTGGGTTAAGGAAGCTCACTGAGAACTGGGTGTTTAACTGAGGCTGGTTAGATTCCACCAGCAGTGCACCGGTTCCTCCTCATGTATAAATTGGCCCGCTGGATGGGTCTGTAGTTTATAACCTTTTGTTTCACATTTGTCTCTGCAGTAAATGTAAATCAAATACTAAACTGTACTTTTCAGCCCCTCTCCTTCCCACCCCACCTTCAGCCTACAGAGCTGCAAACGGGCGATCGATACCTAGTTAGCACAAATCACAAGGCTTGACACTTTTTCATTTGAGTGGCGCAGACAGCAGCGAGGATGAGGAGGGTGGCGAGGTGTTGGTGGCTTTGTGAAATGGATGCACAGCACGAAAAGCGGGAGCTATTAAAGGCCTAAACGGAGCTCATTCGCAGGAGCTTACATGCATTTATTAAATAAATCCAAATGAAGAGAGTATATCGTATTAATAATGCAGTGAAACAGCTAATATGGATTGTACTGATATACATGTAAAATTTTACACAAAGAAAAGGAAACGTCCATGGTAGTCATTTACTGTAACATGAGCACAGACAAAAGATAAAAGCTTGTTGTGATAAAAGTTATTTTATTTTATAAAAGTAATTGTAAGAATAAAACTGCCATAGATAGTTTTTGCGACACTTTTTGATCGTATTGCACTCTGTCAGCATGTGGTGGCTGCTGTAGAGATGCCTATCAAATTTTATAAGGGCAGTTTTCGGATTATGGATGTACTCAGCACTAAACTCTGTCATTAAACAGTTGTCCTCTCTGCATGAGCTGTAGTTTAATACAATGCTGTGTAATTATTGCTGTTTGTGAGTTACGCAAGATATATAGAAAAATATAGAAAAATAGCAAAGTCCTTAAATACACAAGTAACAGTAATACTTCTATAGTTTTAATACTTCTATATTTGTTTTAAATAGTAATTATATGTACTATTTAAAACAAATACAAGAAGAATACAAGTGTTCCCTGAAATACAAACATCATATATATATATATATATATATATAAACATATGTACAAAATAGGATTTATGACTGAGGAGCAAACCTGTGGTTTATTCAGTGTTAAATGATTACACGTTAATGTTTGTAGTGTTTCAGAAGCAAATGGTGCTGGCGGCGACTCACACAGCAGCATATGTTTGCACAACTCGTGTTTGTTCACGCAGCCAATAGAGCGCTAGAGTTCAGGGCAGGCAAGAGTTAAGTAAGATATAACTCAAAACATCCCAGGTGTAAATCCCTCACACCCTCCCTGTCTCTCTTTCTCTCTCTCTCTCTCTCTCTCTCTCTCTCTCTCTCTCTCACACACACACACACACACACACACACACAAACACACACTTTCACACACACACACACACACACACACACACACACACACACACACACACACACACACACACACACACTTTCACACACAAACTTAATTCTTATCTTAAATTATCTTTATATCTACAAACTTCTTTTTTATCACTTTTGTCAGCTCAAACCATGTCCAGTCATGTTTTTTTTTTATATTTGAAGGAAATTATCAAAACATCATTAAGAATATATTACTCACACTGGTAGTTTAGGATAATTTTATAGCAGAAGTTACCTTGTATTTTACTTAATAATACAAACACTAAAAAAAGTAAAACATCAAAATGATAAAAGTTTAAATTAGTATTTTTTAAGCCTTAAAAAGCTGAGCAACAATACACATTTAAGTTGAGCTATCTTTTTTTGGTTGCACAAGCAACTTAGTTTCTTTACAGTGTACTTACACACCTAAATATTGTACAAAAGATAAAAAAAGTTAAATATTTAGGTGAAAAGTGTGTAAAAAATATGAATTTCTTTTTAGTCTCTTTTTTGTCATCCTTCTGAATTTGATAATCTCGCAAAAAAAGGTTTTTAAAAAATGTAGCTAAAAAAACATTACTGTAAAATAGAATTTCAGTAGTGAAAGCACACACACACACACTACACAGCCCTTTAAGAGGCGAGTGTAATGGGGTGAGATGTCTATTCGAGTGCTCTAATTGATGTTGTAATAGACACCTCCTAAGTGCTGTAGTGAAAGAATACTTTTAATCATTTAGCAGCCATGCAGTAGATTGTTTTGGGAGGCCGTTGGGGATTTTAACACAGGCATTGGAACACAACTCAACGTGAGGTATAAAGACTGGCCTGCTTAAGTTAGGAGATTTTGATTTTGTTTTTTTTTTTATTTCAAAGCGGTAATACATTATTTGTTGGGGATTCCACTAATTAAGCTGCACATATAGCATCCAACACGTTGATAGTGCACCTATTAAACTCCCCATGCGGCGGCGTGGAGTTAATGAAGTGTTTGACGGTGGGGTGTACAGCGGGGGTCTGCACTAACGCCTGATTCAATTGGAGGAGTGCAGCCTACACACTCGTGCTTGTCATGGAGGATTGTTGGCAAAGGGCAGTTGTTTGTTTGGGATTGATTGAATTGTCCTGTTAGAAGCATTGGACTGGGCTGCAGAGTTGCTTTGTGTCCAAAAGCAAACTAATGGTCACCAGAAGAATTTATTTCCTTCCTTTAAGTGGAAACTTATTTAAAAAAATCATTTTGGAGATTCTTCTTTACTTTAGCGAAAACAAAGAAGTATTTAAAATGTCGAACTCTGAAGAACATTATCAAAATGTAATGAAAGTAAAGTATATTTTTCCCTTTTTTTCTAATTCTACAAAAGGCTAGAACCACCATTTGTTCATGGTTCATCACTAGTGGTAGCACAAGTAAAATAACAGTAAGTCTAGAAGATTCTTTACTTTAGCAAAAAAGAAAAGAACATTAACCAAATGTGATAAAAGTAAAATATCTTTTTTCCCCCTTTTTTCTAATTCTAGAACCATCTAAAACCATCATTTTTTCATGGTTCATCATTAGTGGTTGCACAAGTGAAGTGACAGTAAGCCTAGCAGATTCTTTTCTTTAGCGAAAAACTAAAGAACACTAACAAAATATACTAAAAGTAAAAGATACTTTTTTCACTTCTTTTCTGATTCTAGAAAAGTCTAGAACCACCATTTGTTCATGGCTCATCATTAGTGGTTGCACAAGTGAAGTGACAGTAAGCCGCCAAGGATCAGGATCTTAGTCATGTGTTTTATTAACAAGATGAACTGAAAGATTCACTTTAGGAATTACAGGTGTAAGAAAATATCAATATTGTAGATATTGCATGGTACAGTATAATATTTAGTTTAGCAGAAATACTGTATCAATTTTCAAAATCACAGTATTGTTTTTTTTTTATTTACATGATAAAGTTAGTGTCAGACAGTGGTTCATTTTGTGTCGTGTTTACACCTCAACCACTAGATAGCAGTGTTGCACTCTGGGAACTTTTTCTTTTTTACAGATTTTGTAAATATGACAATTTTGTATTTTTTATTTATTTTTATTTATTTTTTATTTAAACTATATTAGTATTTTGCCTTGCGTACAGTATCACAATATATGCATTGTGGTATCGTATTTTACCAGTATAATTTTGTATATATAAATACACAGCTCTATTAAGGATGGGGTGGAAATGAAGATAATTTGATGAAAAAAGTCACAGAATTAGTTTACACTCTATTTCTACTTTTTGTAACTCTGGCCTGACCTGACAGTTTGTGTGCAGGAACGTGTGCTCTCTTGATAACACTCAATGAACCGCCCTAGGAAATGATTCAGCTGATTTTATTTTGCTTTTTTTTTTTTTTTTCTCGCTTCACTATAAAAAAAAAGTAAAAACGCGTAGCTTTTCCCTGAGCGCTTCTCATCTTACCAGTCTTCCCTCTGCCAGGGTGCTGTTTATCTCTCTCCTTCACACTTTTTCTTCTGTCATTTTTCATGTGTGTGTATGGTGGGTCCCTCGACTCTCTTTGCATTGAGCACCGAGCTGGAGATGAATGTGTTTAAGTACCCCAGGCTTCTATGCAGTAAATTGAGATGTGGTGCGGTTTTATTGTAGCTGATGGATCATAATGGAGCGGCGAGAGGGAATACTGGTCTTTAACTGGTTTACTAGATGCTTGGGTTCAGTCTGCTGGAGATGCTGTGGAGATAACGAGTTATAAGCATCTCTTGTGTGAGAGTGCGGCGTCTAGCTACTGACACACAGAGAGTATATACAGCTCTAAAAAAAAAACACTTCAAAATGACCTTTTTTGGTTTTACCATTTATAGGTGTATGTTTGAGTACAATAAACACTGCTGTTTTATTCTACAAAACTACGAACATTGGGAGAATATTTCTCCCAAATCCAAAAAAATATATATTTTTTTACCTCTAATGTAATCTAGAGGAAGACAGATGGTCAAGACAAGCCATCAAACAAAGCTGAAGTGCAAAGATGTGCACCCAAAAGCAGTGTGTAAGACTGGTGGAGGAGAGAACATGCCAAGACACATGAAAGCTGTGATTAAAAACCTCCAGGTTTATTCCACCAAATATTGATTTCTGAACTCTTCTTGAGTTAAAAAAAAACATGAGTATTGTTGTTTCTAAATGACTTCTTAGAAATACATATTTCTGCAAACAAATGCTCTAAATTACAATATGTTTATTAGGAATTTGGGTGAAATGTTGTGTGTAGTTTATAGAATAAAACAACAATGTTTATTTTACTCAAATATATATATAATCTATAAATAGTAAAATCAAAGAAACTGAAGTGAAATTTTGAAAAAAAAAGTGTGTGTGTGTGTGTGTGTGTGTGTGTGTGTGTGTGTGTGTGGTGTACTCTGGCAGTCTAATTACACTATGATTTAATAAATACACAGCCGGTATCGACAGGTCACCTGAAATGACCTTGCCTCTGGTGCTTCAATTTTGTTTGTGAGAAAGAACTTTTTTTTTCTTTCTTTCTTTCTTTCTTTCTTTCTTTCTTTCTTTCTTTCTTTCTTTCTTTCTTTCTTTCTTTCTTTCTTTCTTTCTTTCTCTCTCTCTCTCTCTCGTGCTAATCTAGTAACAGCACATTCATGCTATTGACATTTTGGCGCGAGCGACAACTTGCAAAACACATGAGTAATTTTCATTTCCCCTGCCTTTCTCTCTTTGTCTCGCTCATCCTTTTCTTAACGGCCAAAAAACGATGGTGTGATTGACATTTGCCGTGAAAAAGGAAAACAGCTCGGGGCGAGCCACGTTCTCAATCCGTCATTGCGAGGTGTTCTCTATTGACTTCCGAAGTGTGTGTTCGTGCACACACACACACACACACACACACACATACTCTTATAATGGAAGCAGTCGTAAAAGTAGTCATAGCAATTAACACAAGTACTTTTCTTGGCGGGAACAGCTTCACTAATGACAGACAAGACGGTAAAAAGAGTAGTTGCATTTTTAATGACTTAAGTTAGTCCACATGTAGAACCTCGCACTTCAATGAGTAAAATATTACTTTGAATATTACTCTCTGTAAAAACAAAAAGTTTACTATAGTGTAGTATATGGGCAGTTTGGAATATACAGTGAAATGAGAGTTGCATGGGTGCTAAAGATGTTTGCAGTGATAGTAGTGGTATTTTGTGAGTGTATTCACGTGTGTGTGTGCACTCTCACTATAGTGATGGGCAGTACAGAAATTAATCATTATATTGGGATACATTTTGTTATCCTGATAGACAGCATACTTTATTTTTTTTAGCATTTTAGATGATTAGGTGCATAACCAGTTAAAGAACATGACATGACTGATATATATTACTACAGAGTATGTAATGAATCACGTTTAATATGATAAAGTCATTTAAGCAATTTCTGAATATATGTCACCATACTAAATATGAGATAGTATTTGAATTTTGCAGTTTTTAAAAATGTGGTGCGACTGATGGTCAAAATATTATGTTAAATATTGTATATTGTGAAAATGTCTTTAAACATCCCTTAGAAATTCAGCAAAGTTTTTTTTCTGGATGGGAGAAGTAGTGATGTGTGCATTTTGTAGCCTGCAGGTTCGTTTAGTATTGATGGATAATTGATTTGGGTGAAAAAGTAATAAAAAATTACCCTCTTAATTAGTGATGTAGAAAACATAATATAAGAAAAAAGTATGTGTAGGTATTTTTTTAAACATTTTACCTTCTTTGTATCTCCAATAAAATATGACGTGCTTTTTGAAAAACACATACAACCCTGGAAAAAAATAAGAGAGCACTTAAAAATTATGAGTTTCTTTGATTTGACCAAATTAAAAACCTCTGGAATATAATCAAAAGGAAGATGGATGATCACAAACCATCAAACCAAACTGAACTGCTTGAATTTTGCACCAGGAGTAAAGGCATAAAGTTATTCAAAAACAGTGTGTAAGACTGGTGGAGGAGAACATGACAAGATGCATAAATAAATGTAATTAAAAACAGGGTTATTCCACCAAATACTGATTTCTGAACTCTTAAAAGTTTATGAATATTAACTTGTTTTCTTTGCATTATTTGAGGTCTGAAAGCTCTGCATTTTTTTCTCATTTTTCTGCAAATAAATGCTCTAAATTACAATATTTTTATTTAGAATTATTTTTTTTAATTTAGAAATGTTGTCTGTTGTCTAGTTTATAGAATAAAACACCAATGTTCATCTTTACTTAAACATATACCTATAAATAGCAAAATCAGAGAAACTAATTCAGAAATAGCAAAATCAGAGAAACTAATTCAGAAACTGTCTAAGAAAATGGTATTTTATTTTTTCCAGAGCTGTTTAAATATAAAGAATATAAAAGTAGTTGCATTTATAAATAAAAAAATATATATTTTTGTGCTTTTAAAACACTCACATATATATAAGATACTCTTTTACACCATCAATATTTGTGTCTCTTGGATTTTTTTTGTATGATCTGAATGTAAAAGTACACATTTGTATTTGTTGGTATTTTACTGGCTTTAATGTAAAACTCTTGGTATCGGTTTGATAATTCCTCTGATAGGTTTGGAATCTGTGGGTGTTTGTGATTGGTCTGGTGTGTGTGTGTTTGTGTGTGTGTGCTGGTGGATTGGTGTTGTTTGCAGGTGATGATGGACAGTTTTGTTATTTGACACACAGAGAGTCGTCCAGCAGCCATAACTTATATTTGTGGTGGAGGAATGATGAATGGGTTCTGACATTAACCCATAGAGGAGAGAGGGAGCACATGGAGGAGTGCAGTTTTACCTTGAATATGTTTTTTGTTGGTGGGGTTTATTTACTGTGTGACTCTGCAGCCTCTATCTATCTAGCTACACTGTAGCAGCTTACATCACTTACCTCTAGAATTTATCCTTTCTGAAGTTTTTTATTTTTGATATGGGAAGAAAACTTTGAAAGCAAAAACACCATACAATGCCTTATCTCGTAGACGGCTACAGGTGTAGGTGATACAAAACCCTTTTTTTTATTCTGGGATCAACCCAAATTCTGCAGGTTTAAAAAGAGACGTAAAAACTAGACAAGCACGAATCTAACTGTTTGATTTGTATTTAGGAAAATATTGATATTAAAATGAAGATCAGGAAAGAGCAAATTTTATGATTTTATTTATTATATTTTGACATTAGCAGATTTACTTAAATATACTTAAAAATATTTTCTATTACAATTACAATTATGCTTTTCTATTACAATGCTCCTTATCAATCATGAAAGCTTTTTAAGTAATGCATGAATAAAAATCTTAAAAATAATGATTTAGTGGTGTAACGCCAGGCAGACAATTGACAAAAATCCTGGCCTGTTAAGGGGTTAAAAAATAAAACTGACCAACTGCACAATTTAATACAAAGAGTGTATATAGGCAGATTTTGAATAGAGTTTAGGAGACCTGAGATTTGATTAGCAGCCTTAAGAATTTGGATGCTCTTGATGCATTTTGTCTGGTTCCTAACATATTACAGTATATGGGGTATCATAAAAATGTTGTGTGTAGATTTTTTTACCTTATTTTTTACCTTCCTTTTAAAATTTTATTTAAAATGGTGCAATACATTGAAACTGTACTAATCAATCACTCTAAAGTGGTTATCTACTAAACCTCCTTAAGTGTAAGAGTGGTATGATGTTGTTTATAAATTGTTTATAATAGAAAATGTACTTATCTATTAAAAATTCAAATTGATGAATTGAATTGGGTCTGGGCTAAATGGCTAGTTTACATAAAACCACAATGACCAGATTTTGTTACTGTAAACAGTTATTTGCCTTAAAGTAAATAGATAAGTAAATAGATCACAATAAAAAAATGATGATTTACATCCTGGGTAAGTCCGAAATTAGACTGTTAAATTTGTAAAGGCAATATTCTGTCAATATAATATCCATATATCTAACTTGAAACAAAAGTTGTATTGCCATTGTTATTTTATTTTATATTACATTATTGAGACACTTGTCTGACATGTATGGACATTGTGAGCATAATGAAAGTTTTTTGAAAGTAGTATCTGTTTTTCTTTCTTTTCTTTCCCATAAAAACAAAAACAAAAAAACTAAATTAAAATAAAATAAAAAAAGAAAGAAAGAAAATGTACTAATCACAATTCAGACAACGAATCCTACTTTTACATATTGTTACAAATTGATAGCATTGTAGTAACCATATATATATATATATGCAAGCATTTTACCACATACTGACCCTGGCTCAGTGCTAGAAAAGTTTATATGCTTTTAAGTAAATATTAGAGCATTTAACCAAAGCTAACCTCATACATTTAAGTGTGATCTGGAATCAGGATTACGGGATTACCAACCAGTGCAAACGTCTCCCTCTCTCTCTCTCTCTCTCTTTCTTTTTTCTTCCTCTCTCCTCTCTCTCCTCTCTCTTTACTTCTGTCCTTTTTGTCTCAGCCATATGCTCCTAATCCTGAAAATTCCCACAGCTATTAAAGAGCGTCTGGATGCGCCGTGTGCGGATAATTCACACACTGGAGTAAATAGCCAGTTCATTAACTCGTTTATTTACTAAACTAAATAGGTTGGACAGGGTCCTTTTTATTTATTTTTTTTAAAGTGGAGGGCAAAAGTAAGTGATTCCAAACAGAAAGCATGCAGGGGTCAGGGAGCAGGGAAGGGGACAGTTATGTCATCTCCTCAGGCCGTGTGTCGGACAGGGTCTGGACGTTTTGTAGATTTATGTCTGGCTGCACTAAATCACTTGCAGCGCTTGCTGATGTGTGTATTAGGTTTTGGAGTGTGTGTGTGAAAGAGTGTGTGTGTGTGTGTGTGTGTGTCTTGCAGACCACTGTGTGTGTGAGGGAGGGAGGGAGGGATGGAGGGAGGGAAGGAGGGATAGGGCCAGAGGGTGAAGGAAGAAGGAGGAGAAGGAGGTTGTCATGCCTGCCTGAACTCGTTCGCCCCTTCTCTCTATTTTTCTCTCTCTTTTTTTTTTTCTCACATTCTCTATCAATGAGGGCTGTTTATGAAGGTGTGAACACAATCTTTTTTTTTTCTGGAGAATATTGTTTTGCCGTTACAGCCGTAACCGTGCTCTATCATAGACAGTGCAGTGGTGATGTGTCTGTCTGTGAGTGGAGTTCCAGTAGGAAAGAAATACTTTTCCTCATTAGATAATGATGGAGGGGGATTAACTCTAGTCACAGTTAATGACAGATGGATGGCGCCAGTTGTTTAGTTTAGGGGTAACTTACCCAAATATTCATTCTTGATCAACAGTCTTTCTTTATTAGATGAGGCCACTTTATTTGGTGCCAGTGTGTGCTAGAGCAAAAGTGTGTGAAGCATTAATGCAAGGCATCCTGTACAAATTATTATGATTTACTGCAATTTTCCAAAATTAATACGCAAAAAAAAAAACATTTGCATTGCTGTCGCATGATCTGAGGATTTTCGTTTTTATTTTCTAATTAATTTCCTAATTAATTAACATAGCAAATGTGCTAGTGTTAAATCAGTGCTGTACGTGTTAAAATAGCACTGTGATTAACTAACAGCATTGATTTAACTGAGTAGATACATATGCAATGTGTAGGATGTAGAAATAAGTAGCACCTTTTCCAAAAGAATACTCAGCATTCCTAAATTTTTGTGGACACACCCATTAATAAATTCAGAAATTCAGCTACGTTGTATTAAACACCCATTACTGACATGTTAGATGTGCACTACAGAGGTATACAGCACCCCAATACTGAGCTGTGGAGCTGTATCCAGTTCGTTTGGACATCCGACATTCTTACCCTATTATAAAAGTCTAATTTTCTCCCATTTTCTCCCAAATTTACAAAGCCAATTACTCAATACACTTATTAGGACTCACCAGGAGGCTGAAGACTAGCACATGCCTCTTCCAATACATGTGACATCAGGCTCCGAGTAGCATCACAGCGCACTCGGAGGAAAGCACAGCGTCTCGGTTACTATGCAACAGCCTTGTGCTGATCGACATCACCCTAGGAGTGATGAGGTGAAAGAGCACCATCTACCCACCCAGAGAGAGCAAGGCTCATTGTGCTCTCTCAGGGCTCCGGCAGCCGATGGCAAGCTGCATGAACGGGATTCGAACTGGTGATCTACTGATCATAGTGACAGCGCTTTAAACCCTCTATTATAACAGTCTTGATGCTGAATGCTATCAAATCCTCACAGCAATGCTAGTAGAACACCTTCCATGTACTGTTATTATAAACTCTTTTCAATACCCTAAATTTATACAACAGAAAGAAGCAGCTCTCTCAATTCTTTTGTCCATGCAGTGTATTTGAGGGGGAGTAAAAGTAAAAGAAAAGGTAGAGACAGAAGCAAAGAATTCTGGGATGTGGGAAAGCAGAGAGGCAGAGTCTGTCTCTCTACATTGTTGTTTAAAAGTCATATATAGATCTGCGTATTTAGACTCTTGTACCTTAAAAACACAAGCAGCACTTGCTGCACTTACATTTCTGTTTAATACTCTTTAGATTTGATAAGCTTTATATATTTAGGAAATGTTAAGGCACTGTAGATGTTAATACACTTATTAATATTAACGTAGTATCCTTTAATTTGGCGTGTCTGTTCTCTATCTGGCCTATACGCTCGTTTAAAGCATGTTAAAGGAAAGGAAATTCGTGTCATTACAGCTCTCAGCACAGCGGAGTGCATTTGCAATGCTTGAGTTAGTTGGGTTTCATGGGTAAAGATACCTTTGGTTGCTACATTTCATGGCAAATTGAAATTCAGCCTTGTTTGATGCTTGATTTCACACCGGCTTTTGTGAGGAGCCGCCGCGGACAGTATTTATGGCTGAATGTTTCACTTTGTTCTTTTCCTCTCTGCTATTTTTGTAAGCCTTATTTTTTTCATTGTCACAAATATAATGCCATTTTATAATTGCGGTATTATCCTTTTATTCTTCTAGTTTGCAGTTTCTAGCTCTTCAGTAAGTGGAGAAAAATATCAGATCTGTATCAGATCGGTAATAGTAGCATTTAACCCTTTCAGACCTGAGTTATATTTCAGTGATAAAAAAAAATATAAAAATGCTGTTTTCTGCCTGTAATGCACTAATCTAATATAAAATCCAGTTTTAATCTAATTAACTGAAATATTTAATAGTTTTTTTTATGTCCATTGTATTAAAAGCCTGCTTTTAACATTATTATTATTTTATATTTAATATTAACTATTCCTACACAGCAAAATAAACTCTTAATCACATACAATTAGCAAAAATAAGCTTTTTTTTTACTTTGCCGGGTTGGCTTTAGCTCATTTAGGGTGCTGCCACGCTCTAATGCCTAAGCTTTTTTTTTTCAGCGAAGTGGGCGGGGCTACAGTTTCATTGGCTTGCAAACTTAATCATTGGTTGGTTTATTCTAATGGACAACAGTTAGTGTCAATTAGTGATATGTGCAACACAGCATTAAAAAAAAGTAAGGACATGATGTCCATAGTAACAGACGCAGGTTTTGAAAGGGTTAATTAAAAAAAAAAAAAACAGAACAGATTTTTTGACAGATTTTGTATTCGCGAAAATCACAAATTAATTTCCAAATCTGAATTTTGTGTTTTCCCCTAAAAAGGGACTCGAAATGGAGACACCTGCTTTTTAAACTGTGAGATCTATGTATTATATATATATATTTTTTTTTTAATTGTTTACGTTTTTGAGCAATTCACCATCCAGCACACATTGACACTGCATTGTATTGCTTATGACTGGTAATAACAGACGCAAGGTGTAATTCCCTGTGATAGAGATATATTGTTTAAAAAATAAGTGTAAAGTGGAAATGTTTGATAGAGATTATGAATTTGTATGAAGTGTATTTTTTCATTATGAAATGTTTTATGTAAGCAGCAGTTGAAATGTGTGTGAGTGTATCTGTACTGGGGGCATGTTTAAAGCTGTGTGTGTGTGTGTGTGTGTGTGTGAGAGAGAGTGAGAGTTTGCTGTAGTACTGTGTGTTTTGTGTCTAACAGCAGGTGACTTGAATGCTGTGGGGGGTGTGTGTGTGTGTGTGTGTGTGTGTGGTTTGGGGCTGCGCTGTTGTCAGATTGCAGTGTGGATGGCGGTGTGTAGGGGGTGGCAGCAGGCGGCCTGATGGCTGTGAAGCGTGTGTGTGTGTGTGTGTGTGTGTGTGTGTGTGTGTCAGGGGAACGCTTGGCTGCTTATCCAGGCCGCTGTGGAGCCTGCTGTGCCAGGCTACCGTGGGCTATTGGCAGGAGGCTGTAGGGCACAAGACAGAAGAGTGTGTCAATGTGTGTGTGTGTGTGCGTGTTTGTGTGGGTCTTGGTGTCTGTGTGTTATTGTCTAAGACACATGGGACTTATGGGTAGTGTGTGTGTGTGTGTTTTGGTGTCTCTGTGTATAACAACCACATGGGACATGGCTAAAATATGTGACTGTGTGTATCTGTATGTGTGTGTGTGTGTGACTGTGTGTGTGTGTGTGTGCACATGCACATTGACAAGGTGTCAGGCCAGGCGTGTGTTCTCCCTCTGGCTAGCGCTGGCCCTCTCCTCCTCCTCCTCCTCCTCCTCCACTGCCTTCACCAATCTCTTCCTCCCTTCATCCTTCCTTCCACTCTTATTTCAGCCCTTTAGTCCCCAGGCATTTTCCAGGGTCGTGAAGGAGGGAGAGATAGAAAGAGAGATAGACAAGAGAATAAAAAAGAAAAAATATAAAAAGAAGAAGAGAGAAAGAAGGAATGTGAGATTGGAAAAAGTGAGAGAGAAAAGGAAGAGGGGAGAAAGAGAAAATAAAGGGAGAGGAGAAGAAAAAAAAGAGAGAATGAGAAAAGAGAGATGTAGCGCAGAGTTTGACCTTTCCCCAGATTGCTCCTCTTTCTGCTTTTCCGTGCCAGTGGTCTTGGCCCAGACAGGCTCGAGGGCAAGAGCAGACTCCCTGCCTCTCACACCCGCTTTGTGTGTGTGTGTGTGTGTGTGTGTGGTGTCCTTGTATTGTTGCCTTCACATGGTGTCAGAACTAGATAGACTGATCAAAAATCCTGAAAGAAAGAGAGAAATCCTAATGTAAAAAAATACAATTGAGAAAGTTGCAAAGAGAAAAAAACAAACACATAGAAAAGATGGAAAGATGATAAAGTGAAATCAGTGCAGACGAAAGAAGAAAAGATTCATGTTTGTTACAGGATATCACTCATAACCCTTTTTGCTTACAGTATGTTGGAAAGTGCTCACCACTTCTTTGAGCTGTACCATTACCCATAATTCTGTTCTCTGTGATACAGACATACATCTACACAGTCATATTCATTAGACCTAAAAAAAAATAAGACACTTGCCTGTTAAGGCTAGAAATAGGCGCTCTTGCTGTAATATGGTGCGTTGGTTGTGCACATCTTTAGAACTGAATGCAATACATCTGCAATAACATCAAAATGACAGAAAGTTTGAAAGAAAGAAATGAAAGAAAGAAAGAAAGGCTACACTAGGCTGACTAGTGCAACTCTTTAGTTGAAGCTTCCAGAAACTAGCTCTCCAATCACACTCTTTAGTGTAGCAAATAGGCGAGTATGTGAACAGTTACGTTCATGGCGCAGCTGCTGGTTCAATGCGAACATGCATATGTCCATACAGCAAATTTATGGCTTTGTATTGATTCATGTTATTGTATTTAGTTTTGTTTTCTTTAATTTAGTCCTTTTTTTAAAGCAGCACACACTAGGGCTGCAACGATTAGTACTTTCCACAACATTAAGGCATTTAAATGCCTTTAAAATCTTATATTTAGCTGTTTCTATTGTATTTAGAGATGGAAGACATAGATAAAATAATCGTTGACTAGTTATTAACCCTTGTGTGGTGTTCGGGTCTGTGGGACCCGTTTTCATTTTTCATCAAATGATACTAAAAAATTTTTTTTTCTAACTCAAACTCATTGGCATTGGCTTGTTTTTTGTAAAAAACATATATCAAAACACATTTTCGATAAACACACACTATACACCATGCCCCCCCCTACACATTTATATTGCATACAGTATGTTAGGCCAAGGGCTAATAAACATTGCTTCATTTGTAAATTTGAAACTAAACAAATGTTCTACTCATATCTTGAGTTTAATTCATTTTCTTTTACGTTTTATTAAAAAACGAATAAAAAAAAGAGTAGCACTTTTTGAAAGAAATGTAGCATAAGAAAGGTAAAGGGCAATTATTAACCATGTAAGCTGTTTATATTTCTTGCAATTTAGGTGAAGCAAGCATGTGTAAAGCCTTTTAATGTAAAATTGCTTAATTTTGCTGAATTAAATACAAGTAACAAAGTAAACGAGTAACAAAAATATGAACACCACATATAGGGTTAAAAATAATCATTAGATTAGTCGACTACCAAAATAATCATTAGTTGCAGCCGTAGTTCACACATTGACACACATCTCCAGGTTAGCCAGGCTGAACCCGACAGAGGTGTTCTTGATGTGAAAGATTCACCAGTATTCACCAGTCTTCTCGATCTTCCTGCTCTTCCCCTTTCTCTTTCACTCTTCTGACATTTAACATGTGAACCTGTGTATAGATTTCTCAGAAGACGCCGCGCGTGCCGTATGATTGGGTGACTGGGTTGCTGTGACACCATGGTGATGAGAAGTTAATGCTTGGGCAGGGTTATTATACTGGTAAACTGGGTCAAACGGGATCAGAGGTCACTTTCCCTGGAGCTTTGTGACCTCTTGACCAGAGGTCATTCTGGTTTTGCACAGATGAGCAGGAGTGAATGGGTTGCAGTGTGTGTGTGTGTGTGTGTGTGTGTGTGTGTGTGTGTGAGAGCCTGTACACTACTATGTGTGTGTGGCTCTGTATAGACCCTGAAAGGTCAGGCTAAATGGCATGTCCGTTTCCAGCTCAATGTGTCAAAGAGGCCAAAGATCTGAAATTTTGTAAGTGACCAAAACAATAGAGGATATAACTGAAGGTATCACTGAAAAGTAGAAAAGTTCTTAAATGTATTTATCGTCTGTAACTATTCACCAAAGAGGTGTAATGAGTGTCACTGTGCTTGAAAAATAAACATGCAGCTCTGGAAAAAAATAAGAGACCACTTGAAAATGATGAGTTTCTTTGATTTTATCAAATTAAAAACCACTGGAATATAATCAAGAGTTAGATAGATGATCACAAGCCATCAAACCAAGATAAACTGCTTGAATTTTTGCACCAGGAGTGTAAAGCATAAAGTTATCCAAAAGCAGTGTGTAAGACTGGTGGAGGAGAACATGCCAAGATGCATGAAAACTGTGCTTAATATCCAGGGTTATTCCACCAAATATTGATTTCTTAACTCTTAAAACTTTATGAAAATAAACTTGTTTTTTTTTTTGCATTATTTGAGGTCTGAAAGCCCTGCATCTTTTTTATTATTTCAGCCATTTCTCATTTTCTGCAAATAAATGCTCTAAATGACAATATTTTTATTAGAAATTTGGGAGAAATGTTGTCTGTAGTTTATAGAATAAAACAACAAACATAAACCTATAAATAGCAAAATCAGAGAAACTGATTCAGAAACTGAAGTGCTCTCTTCATTTTTTCCAGAACTAGTAGAGGTAGTTTGGTTTAATTGTGTTAGTTTGAAATGATTAAGTACTTTATGGATCTCTTTTTGTACCATTTTGTTACAAAAATGTCTCAACAAATTATTAAATGACACTAGTTAATTACTAATTTTTTAACTGTCTCAATTAATTTTATTTTACAGCTTTTTAAGCATTTACATTTTTTAAATGTTTAATAATGTCTTGACTAGTGTCAATTCATAATCAGTTGAGACATTATTAAAAAAAAACATTGAATAATGTTTCAACAGGACTTATTCAATATATATTTTTTAAATATGCTGATAATACACTGCAAACAAAAAAAAAGATAAACGCTTACAGATTGATTTGATCCATTGTAATAAATAAATAATGGTAATTTCATAGTTTTTTATTTTATACTGAGACTCTCTGTTCCTCTCTGTTCCTGTTTAGATGTGGAGCTCTCTCAGAATAAAAGTGGAGGAGGTGGAGGAGGAGGAGGTGGAGGGGTGACGCCGGGTCCCGGGGGTACGGCTCCTCATCTGCAGTGTCTCTCGGTGCACTGCACGGACGAACTGGGAGATCCCAAGAGCCGCAGCGGACCCGTCCCGTCCTGGCGCTCCCTGCACTCCGACATCTCCAACCGGTTCGGGACGTTCGTAGCGGCGCTGACCTGAATGTTGGAAACACAGAGTGAGGAACTGAGAGCTGGACCTGAGTCTCCACTGCAGTGTGGGGAGAGGAAACGGACACAGAGGGGCTAGACTCTGCTGGACCTTTGGGTGTTTTTAGTGGGGAGAGAGAGCTTGGAAAGTTTGGATTGTGGACAAATGCAGATATGAACGTGTTATGCACATGGACATACATATACAAACATACACACACACACGTATAAACACACAAACACACACACACACACACACACACATACATACGTACATACATATGTATACACAAACACACAATATCCTATCAGTGGACAGACAGGACAGTACGGCTGAATTGAGTTCACCACAGGAAAACCTCAGAATTCTTTTCACCTGCTTTTTTTTTGCCAGGAACTTTTATTTCTGTTTTCTTCGAATTTGTAGAACAAATAAGTATGGAAATATAAGAAATGCTCATGAGGAGAACACAGAAGGAGGGATGTAATAATCGATGTACCCGGTGGTGTTGGTATACCAGTATTAATGGCTAAATGTTTTCATCTCCTAATAGCATATTTAATTCCTTTAACTCATCTACACTTCTGAATCTGAATCTGATCTGGGGGTTTTCCCTGCTTTACCAAAACCCTGCGGTGCTCCTCCCCGCCCACAGGACAGGTAATCCTATTGTCATCAGGAGGCACAAGAGCTTCTTTGAAATTTGGCCTCTTTGAGTGACTGTAGTCCTACAGAGCCTGGAGGCCAGGAGGCTGCCCTGTGAGTTACTGGGAGAGGAGTAAGACGAGGGGAAAGTCCAGTGAGGTGCTGTGTTTTTTGGGGGGGGAGTCTCACACAATGATGTCCTACCTTCTACCTTCTACACACACACACACACAAGCATAGCCCACCCCCATCCTGCAAACAACGTCCATTCACAGCTCCCCCTCGTCCTGTGTTTCTGGGCTCTCTTGTGTTTCAGTGATTTTATCATTATTTCTCTAAATTCCGTTTTTCTACTTTTCCTTAAAATCTCCAAATCAACCTTATCCCACTTCAAGATTATCTCGTTAACATCTTTCAATACTGGTGTACCAGACATACACGGGACTCTACAGTAACATCTCGTGATGCAAAATGGCAAAGAAAGAAAAGGAACAAACGAACAAAAAGTATTGGTATTGCACATGTAAAATAGAAAAAAAAAACTTTTTGCTGTGTGTTAGGCAATCTTGTAATCTTTAAACAGAAATTGCTTCAGTTTTGACTTTGAATCTCTGAGAAGTTGTAGGAGGGCAGCGAATTTGCAGAGGTTATTTCTTAGTTTTCGTTGTTTGTTTTATTTTACTTTTTTAAAAATAATATGTAAAGTGCAGTCGTCTGTTTTCCTGCATATTGTATATATATGTATATGTTTTATTGAGTAACTAAATAACAATAAATATGATGTTAATGGTGAAATGCTGGTGTGCTGTTGAAGATCTTTTATGGGGATTTTTTAAAAAGTTTTTATTATTATTCCATCTAAAAAAAAAATACTGTGTACAGAGTGGAACAAATATCCATTGTAATGTTCTTTAAGGACCAACACGGTGCAGCATGGAACAGACCGTATAACATAGACGACGTAAAGGGCAAATAGTGTAAAGATAAATCTATAATTAAAACACATCACAAATATATACAATAAATACAGTGCACATCAGTCTGTTTAAAAGACTGATGATAATCTGAAGTGTAAAGTGTGCATAGTGAGGATAATGTGCAGAAATATGTAAAATGCTGTATAAGTATATGCAGTTTCAGCTTATAACATACATGAACACAGCAGTTAGTATGGTAGAAAATATACAGTGCTTTAATTTAATACAGTGTTTTAGCAGAAAATGCTTTATTAAATGCTAAATGAATCTGATCTTTGTAGATAAAGAGTTGAGAGTTATGCAAAACTACATAAGAACTTGTGCTATACCAGCATGGACAAGATAACTGATTAAATAAAACATGGATCCAATCTGTAGTGTAATGTGAGTGAGGTGAACTGATCCAAAAATCTTAATATTGAAAACAAACTAATAAAATCGTAGAAACCAGGTAAAGCTGAAGAAGTGAAACACCAATGAAATCAGGAGTACTCACTTAAAATATGACCTGGAAGATGTAAATAAGATACATATCAGTACTTTGGGCCACAAACACCGATTTTAAGGTATTCTAAACACAAATATTAACAGTATGCTTAGTCTAAATACAATTTCCCCCTATTTTTGTACTGTAAGTCCCAGTACAACTAGTAAAAATGAGAGAGAGTAAACTAGTAAATAGATTCTCATTCTAAATCAAACATTTAACGTAATAAATCTGCTGTAACTGGAATAATATTCAGTTTCACAGCAAACTCTTCTTTAAAAAAAGTTTCAGTCCCCATCACTGGATGGTGTGTTCCTATAAATACTTAGCTCTGTTTGTTTAGAGTAGATATGCATCTTTGGGAAAATACCGCAGTGTTGACTTAAGTTTGTGCCCCAGCCCACCCTATCCACCCCTCTGCCCCCCACCCTGCTGGTACCCACAATCCCTCTTTTCTAAACATACAGAACTTTTCAATGAAGGAGGGCTGAATGCCACAGCTTTGTGTGTGTGTGTGTGTGTGTGTGTGAGAGAGAGAATTTGTTACGCACTGCATTCGTGTCAATGGGATATGTGCTGAATTCTCTATACTTTGGCCGCCTTGTCACTTGCAGGGTCAATTTAACTGAACTTAGTGGAGAAAGAGAAAGAAAGAAAGAGAGACGGTGAGAGAGAGAGAAAGAGAGAGACGGTGAGAGAGGGAGAGAGAGAGAGAGAGAGAGACAGAAAGGTGGAGAATGGATCTTAAAGGCAGTCACAGTTCTTTAGCAACAATAGCGCTCACAAAGCACTCCAATAGATTTGGGCCCTGAATGAGACTTTTATCCCCACTCTATAAGAAAAAGAAGGAGAGCGGAGGAGAGAACAGACGAGTGTGTAGCGCCATAGTTCTCAAGCCCTGGTGGCTCCCTTGTGACTTCAGTACTTAGCCGAAGGAACTGTTGAAAAATGGATTTGAAAAAAGGTAAGCGCACCAAACAGCTACACTGACGTTTATGGTCCAACCAATGCAGTCTTCTCCAACACCATCTCCAGCACCATCCAAGCTGTTCTTCTGCTCCAAATATTAGCATTCTTTTGTTTCACGGAAAGCTTTAAGTCTTGATGTGGTGGAATAGAGCAGCTGGACCGCTTCCAAACCACGGCCTCTCTGTTCATCCAGAGAAAGCTCTACTTGTCCACGGTGACCTTTGCTACTGATCGTACAGAGAGCATTGTAGACGGCATATGGAGTCCAGAATGAAATTACGAGAGAAGAGAGCAAAAAGAGATGGAGCCCCACTCGAGGCCCTTTAAACAATGCAACCTCACAAAAAAATGTGTTCAGAATTGCTAAAGTAAAAGATAAAGTAGGGTTCTGGCCACTTACGCAGCGTTCAGCTGTCACGTCTGGTGCTGTTAGCTCCTCTGTCCCTTCCACACCCAGCTCTAACGGAGGTTCTCAGGTCAACAACTACATTACCCAGAATGCACCACCCGCTGACATCACGCACTCACCTGATCACGTGACACCTCACCTGCTTCCTCCAGGAAGTCCTGAATACTGATTACTGGCACTATAAAAGAGCACTCCACACAAACACCCACGCCGTGTATTGTAGGTTCTCCTCTTTACAAAGCGTTCTATATCTCTTGTCTCAGTTTATCTTGTGTATGACCTTGCCTTTGTTTTCTCGACGCCGATTATTGCCTTTGCCTCTGATATTGGATTGCTTGTGTATTACCTGGACTGTGTTTTCACTACTGCCTCTTGGATTACCTCTGACATTGGATCTCTCGTGTATGAACTCTGGACTGTCTCTCGTTTATGGTATGGTTTTGTCTACATTGCCTGGTTTCTGGTGATTAACTGTTTGCTGTATCAACCACGTATTACATCTGTTTATTTTTATAATAAACATATATTTTTATCAGTATCTGCACGTGTCTGCAATTCTGTGCTCATCATGACATCAGCATTCATCTTCACAGTTTCAGTTCTTACCACAAACCGTTCTTGTATTGTAGGCTGTGAAACGATTCATTTACAAAAATCATTAGATTCTTTTTCTTATTGAAACTCATTATACTCATATACAGCTCAGGGAAAAAATAAGAGACTCTGCTTTGGCTATTTATAGGTTTATATTTGAGTAAAATTAACATTGTTTTTTTATTCTATAAACTACAGACAACATTTCTTCCAAATTCCAAATAAAAATATTGTCATTTAGAGCAGGGGTGTCCAAACTTTTTTTGTTGGGGGCCAGAAGGAGAAATATATTTGAAGTCACGGGCCACAGACTCTATAATAAAACAAATAATGAAATATACCACTTTAAATAATACTTTTTTCCTGATTGTTTCATTTACACATCATTTTACTTGACTTACTATCTTTGTCTATCTTTGACAGTGTTGTGTAAACTAAGATTTATCAAATTGATGTTTAATTTCATGATGTCTCTTAATATAAAACTCCTTAATTACGGCAACTTTTAGACTCATTTGGCCCGTTTTTCTGAGCTAGAAATGCGCACTCTCTCCGCTTTTAGACTCTTTGGACCATTTTTCTGCACTAGAAATGCGCACTCTCTCCGCTTTTAGACTCTTTGGCCCGTTTTTCTGCGCTAGAAATGCGCACACTCTCCGCTTTTAGACTCTTTGGCCCGTTTTTCTGCACTATAAATGCGCACTCTCTCCTCTTTTAGACTCTTTGGCCTGTTTTTCTGCACTAGAAATGCGCACTCTCTCCGCTTTTAGACTCTTTGGCCCGTTTTTCTGCACTAGAAATGCGCACTCTCTCTTCTTTTAGACTCTTTGGCCCGTTTTTCTACACTAGAAATGCGCACACTCTCCACTTTTAGACTCTTTGGCCAGTTTCTGACACCTAGCGTTAAAACTTTGAATCTCACATTATAAAAACCTGCTTAACAGCGGGCCAACTTTCATTCTATTTCTAAAATACCTCGCGGGCCGCTCCAAAAAAGGAAACGGACCGCAAATGGCCCGCAGGCCGTAGTTTGGACACCCCTGATTTAGAGCATTTATTCGCAAAAATGAGAAATGGCTGAAATAACAAAAAAGGTTCAGAGCTTTCAGATCTCATACTCATATTCATAAAGTTTTAAGAGTTTAGAAATCAATATTTGGTGGAATAATCCTGGTTTTTAATCACAGTTTTCATGCATCTTGGCATCATGTTCTCCTCCACCAGTCTTACACACTGCTTTTGGATAACTTTATGCTGCTTTACTCCTGGTGCAAAAATTCAAGCAGTTCAGCTTGGTTGGATGGCTTGTGATCATCCATCTTCCTCTTGATTATATTCCAGGTTTTCAATTAGTTAAAATCAAAGAAAGTCATCATTTATAAGTGCTCTCTTATTTTTTTCCAGAGCTGTATATTTCAGTACGTATCTCTTAGAAACACTTTTGAAACTTACGTGCTGTTATGTCAGCCTTTGACAAGGGTAATCTATCATTGGCTCCTTCTGGCTACTGCGCTTGTGCAGATCTCCACATTGAGGGCACCTTTTCTAGACACATTGTAATTGAGGAGACAGGTCACTGTTTGAAATATGATTGGAAGTTCTAATAAAACTCAACATGGCATCTGTTTACAGATAAAGTCTAACTCTTCAACAAAAAGAGCCAATCAGCTCACTTATTACTTTCTGAGTGTAGAAAAGAGCTTAATGGTGGGAGAGACGTTATCTGTAAACACCATGATGCAATGCTGAGTGTTAAAAGATTTCCCAGTCACATTTCAACCACTGACTGGTAGTATGGAACCAATTCAAGTATAACCAATATGAAGGCCTGAAAAGCATTGATTTAATATCTGGTTTGGCTTGACCTGAAAAACATGAACTTGTTATCTCGAGACCAGGCTAAGTATTGCCTCATATCGCATATCCGCAGTCTAGCGTGCATGCCTCCTGCGCTGCATAACGGAGACAAAAGGCACAGATTGGTGTTTCTCTGTTTCTCTCTGATTGGTGGAGGTGGTGAAGGGGGAGGGAATATGCTATTATAATGTGAATGGAACATGTTTTTTTTTTTTTCAGTAGGTATTATCCTGGTTTAGACATCCATGGTTGCTTGGCAACAATAACGTCGTCTTAATGAACTGCATTTCTTGGTGAAATAATTGTCTATTGTTATTATAAATAATCAATTAAATTATTTCTCGAATGTGTATTTTCAATGTTATGTGCAATTTAATGCCGTAAGCTCTGAAATTGTTTGTGCTTTCATTAAAGCAGTAAGTCATTTAGTGTTGATTTATCACGATTAATGAATGAAAGACATGACAAGAATCAGAGTATAGAGAACCACACACAAACAATGCCACTGCTTACAGTACATATGTGAGACATTATGGCATTATAATTAGTTCCAATGCATTACCTACATTGGGTTGCTGTCAGCTTTAATCATAAATTATGTGTGAATTTATGATGTATATATATATATATATATATATAGTTTTTCATGTACTGTGCTGCATGTGAATTATGCTCTGTTTCTATTTGGCAGACGGACAAGATTGTCTATCTAACAGTGTTCTAATAAACAGGATTTATGACTGCTTTATTAATGCAGTGTCTGCTAACAGATATGTGACGTCGAATTTAATGGATGCTCCACTAGGAGCGGTTAGAGATGCATCCATAACATTTGTGCAGAGAGTGAAATATGCACATACTATGATTTGACTGATATAAATCAAATGTGAATAAGATTTATATGCCTTATTGTGGTGATTGATGTGCCTTAATATTTACATCCTTGATATTTGTATACTTTCTGTTCTGTTTTTATATACAATACTAACAATGTAGGTTTTATTTAAGGCATATTTCGCCGAATGGGTGCCATTTCTGTCACCAGGAAATTACATGTATAAATGTGCTCACAAAATAACTTTAAAATACATTTTATTATTAAGCACTAATAAAACTACTTATAACACTGAAAAAATAGCATGTTACCTGTCCCTATTCTCTAACGATAAACTTTACCATGAAATATAATTATTAAAATTCTTCAGAGATGTATTTTTTTTGCATTGTTGTGTGACTCTAAATCTCATCTATGCTTTAAAAATATTTTTCTAATAATAAATGCATAATATTTAAGTTAAAATAAACATTTTATTTGTGTGGCTGGGTTTCACTCAGTCCTGTTTCTACAACAGGAAGTGACATCAGCTGGTTCTTCTGAAGATCATGTGAAGACCAAAATGAAGTTCCCTCATTAGTTTTTCTGTATATTTGATCTTATTGTAACTCTGACTGAGGAGCTCAATCTCAACACTCTGTTATTTTACCTTAGTTAATTCTAAGATCTTATTTGATTATTTTTAAAATACAAATTTTGAAAAAATCACTAGAATGTGCTCAGTGTCCTCATGATATTAGCATTCTATGCTAAAAATGCATTCCTGTTGCTTTAATTCCTGTTACTTAAAACATAAAAAGAAACAGGAGTGAGTGTCAGTAACAGGAATGATTTTTTTTGTCATCAATATCTATTATTTGAACATGCAGTCAACCACTTATTTAAAATAAACCCATTCTTCAGAGAAAATTAAAGTAATTAGTGGACTTGCTTTTAAACATGCTTTTTAAATGTCACATGAGTTTTGGTAACAGGACTGAGAAAAATGTAACCATTTTCTGATTAGAAAATGTAAAAAATTAAGTAAAGCTGTCTGAGTTTGACCTGTACATGTTTTAAATAGTTAAATACATATGTTATTAGATTCAGAGTTGGAAAATATTTTTTAAAAATTAGGTTTAATTTGGAAGAGTTACAACAAGCAAATATTGATGTGCTTTAATATTTACATACTTAATATTTATATACTTTATGTTCTTTTTTATACACAATACTAACAATGTTAGTTTTATATATAGTATCTGTGATCCTGTGTTACAGTCACTACAGTGCTAAAGGCTGCTTCTGAGTTGTGCTGTTTTCTCAGCTCTTTCCCACTGTCTCTGTCTGTCTCTCTCTCTCTCTCTCTCTCTCTCTCTCTCTCTCTCTCTCTCTGTCACTCAAACCTGACCTCTCACCTTTCTGACCTCCTGCTGTGCCTTAATATGGGAATGTCTCTCTAACCATGGGGAGAACAAAAAGGAAACTGTGTAGTGTGCGATGTTATATACCATTTCTAGTGCTTTTCTTTTCTTTGAGTTAATATTTATACATACAAACAAATAACCATGAATCCCATTATCTCATGACTACAGTTGCTAAAAGATTATTTTGTATACAATGAAGGGTAAATCAATTAAAATGAAAGTTGATACACATGTTTCATTGTCAGTAATGAGACTTCCATCATTACTTCATGGTTTTCAGAGGTTAGGTTTGACCACTTCTGCTGAATGTTTCAGTAGGTCTGCATTCACATAGTAGTGAAGGGCGCTAAGTGGTCCAGCAGTCTAAAGCACTGCTGCTATGATTGAGTGGTTGCTGATTCGAATCCCAGTCATGTAGCTTGCCATCAGCTGCCGGAGCCCTGAGAGAGCACAATCGGCATTTCTCTTTTTGGATGGGTAGATGGCGCTCTTTCCTCTCATCACTCCAAAGGGGGATGTTGATCAGCACAAGGCTGCGTCTGTGAGCTGCTGTATCAGAACCGAGTCACTGCACTTTCCTCCGAGCGTGCTGTGATGCTACTCGGCAATGCTGTGCCTGCAGGCAGTATTTAATGCCTGCTATTGGACATTTGCCTTAAACCTGGAGTCCAAATAAGGACATTCAGAAGACTACAGAATGACTCATGACTTCAATGACCTATTAGTAGCCCATAGTGTTTCTGATAAAGAGCACAAAATGCACTGTATGTCCAAATATCTGTGAATATCACTTCTAATGGATATCCTTAGCTAATTTATTAAAGTATTGCCAACAGAATAAGAGAATGGAAAGCTTGTAAAAATACACTACAGGGTTTTTTTCCTAACTGCATTTGCGGCTTTTCTGCAGATCAGCCAACAAAACCCCGGGGTGGATTTTTATTTTCTGGATCTAGACTATCCACCTCTGTGTGTAAGTAACTATAAGTTTACATAGGATCTCCGGTGGATTTTGCGTTTTACAGAGACCCTAGGTCATTGGCAGAACTGCACTAGGTCAGGGCATTGCACATGTTGTAAAGTAACATATGACATTGTAAAGTATAATATGACATTGTAAAGACTGTTATTAGCGTAAAAATATATTATTTAAAATGTTTCTAACTGTTGTTAGCCAATCAGAGTAGATATGTTTGCATGTATGAATATTCATGAACAAGAGCCGAAATTGTTTAATTTCTCTGCCTCCACTCCTCCACCGGTCTAAAGCAGTGTTATACAGGATCAATGGATCACTTGTTTATTACAGCTCACATGGCATTTGTTCATACTAGAGACCACAACTAGACATTTTAAAATAAGTAAAAAAAAACAAAACAAAACAAAACAATGACACTTTTGAAAAGGATAAATTCATGCAGGTATCCCAAAACCTGTAAACTCATACAGTACATCCACACATAAACACACACACACACACACACATATATATATTTACAGTATGTTTCCTACTGAGAGATCATTAGGGAAACACTAGTTGACTGACAGAGAGGAGGAGGTGGGCGGGTCCAGCTCCTTGTCAGGCAGTTTGATTTGTGGTTTTATTGAGTGACAGACTGACAGAATATCATGTAGAGAGAAGCCATGACTTCAAGCTAATTGAAAAGGCCACACCCATACACACGCACACACGACACACGCACACACAACACACACACATGCAAACACACACACATATCAGCAAATGCAGAGGTGTTTAATCTAGATGGGTAGTCTGTGTGAAAGTTTAGATCTGTGTGTGTGTTTGTGTGTGTTGTGTGTGTGTGTTGGGGGTGGAGGTGTAATAAATGGTCCCCAGATGGTCCCCATATATATATATATATATATATATATATATATATATATATATATATATATATATATATATATATATATATATATATATATACGAATTCTATAAATATCTATCTCTCTCTTTCCCTATCTCTCTTTTCCTATCTATATTTCTTTCACACATCAGGAAGTTGGTCGTAAAATTCTGATATATGACTGTGTATAATAGTTTAAAAGATAATAGTGTATAAAACTGAAATTTGCCATTACACATAAACAGCTCTGAAAAAAAATGAGACCACTTAAAAGTGATGAGTTTCTTTGATTTTACCACTTTGAAAACCTCTGGAATATAATTAAGAGGAAGGTCAATGATCACAAGCCATCAACCCAAGCTGAACTGCTTGTTTTTATATCTAAAAAGTTAAAAAGTTATCTAAGAGCAGTGTGTAAGACTGGTGGAGGAGAACATGATGCCAAGATGCATAAAAACTGTGATTAAAAACCAGGATTATTCCACCAAATATTGATTTCTAAACTCTTAAACTTTATGAATATGAACTTGTTTTCTTTGCATTATTTGAGGTGTGAAAGCTCTGCATCTTTTTTGTTATCTCAGCCATTTCTCATTTTCTTCAAATAAATGCTCTAAATGACAATATTTTATTAGGGATTTGGGATAAATGTTGTCTGTAGTTTATAGAATAAAACAACAATGTTTATTTTACCCAACATATACCTATAAATAGCAACACTTGAAAAAAACTGATTCAGGAAATAAAGGGGTCTCTTATTTTTTTTAATTTATTTATACATATCAAGGTTTTATGAATTTTATTTTATTTTATTATTTTTTTTTGTTATGCTTGAGCCAACCAGTCTATACAGCTAGAGTAGAGTATGTGGTGGAGACATAGTGTGGTTAAACAGGATCAGATTTCTCTATAGGTGGAAATCTTTGCGCAAGATCTTAACAGCAGGGTTGGGTACTAACGAACAAAACAAGCTACTGTTCTCTCTCACACACTAATGCACACATACTAATGTACACACACAAGAAGGCAATGTGCCTTTGCAACCCTGCAGTTCACCAAATTTGCCAGGTCGGGAATACTGGGCATTATCATCTGGAACAAGACAACGGCTGCACAGCTCTATGAGTTACCTTCTTTAACGGACTATAAGGCGCATTGCCAAAGAACGTCTATTTTCTGGTCTATTTTCATACATAAGGCACACTGGATTATAAGGCACATTATGTGACACTAGTAAGGAACAGGGGTGTTGCCATGTTTTCCTTCTAATTCAGCAGGTCTGGGTGGTGGTGGAGGGTAACTGGGTTAAGTAAAGCTAAGCTAAGTAAACCAAACTGTAATTCCACCCAACAGTGCTACAATGAGGAACCCTGAGTGTTAGTGGCTAAAGCTAATACTGCTCCAACCTCGGTGCTGGAGAACTAAACTGAAACTCTTGTATGAGTGGCTTTACTGCTCTTACTAACCTGACTGGTAAAATTTAGATATAAGGTGCACCAGATTATAAGGCACACTGATAATTTGTTGGGAAAATTTAAGGATTTCAAGAAAAAAATGGTAATAGAACCCTATCAAATTTGAGACAGTATGGAAAATGTTAATTTAATAATGTAGTAATTTCTACTTTACTTTCATTTCATTATTGACATTCTAAACTATATAGTAGATACTTCACTTAACCTTTGGCTAACCTTTGTTAAGCACTAAAATACAGAGTTTATTCACAAATACTACTTAAAATTGCACAGTGCCAAACAAAAACCATATGTTAAGCATGTCCAGAAATGGTGTTGACTTCTCTTGGCTCTGACAGATCTGGAAAATCCCATACACTAGCCAGGATTTATATACATATTGTATAACTCTCCCGGGCTGTAAAGGTGAGAGCAGGGTGCTCTCATGCAGTTAGATGGTTGTGCCACTACATTGAACTAAAAACCCTGGTGTTAAAAAAAATCTTTGTGAAAGACATAATGGAAAAATATTTTTATTTTAATATTTTTTATTAATGATTTCTACCATGTTGTTCTCTTGGTACGTTGGTTTAAGCGCTGGTAATTGTCCATTATCTCAGTGCAGACAGTGCTCTCTCTTTAAGAAAAAATAATTATTTAAACACAAGTAGCACAGTGCTGATTAAACTGACCTTTTCTTGTTTTCTTTGAAACAGAAATGTAATCAACCATGGGTTACCAAATGGCAAATCTAAACTTACTGGTAAAAAAGGTCACACACTCTAATATTTGGTTGGACCACCTTTAGCTGTGATTGCAGCACACATTCACTGTGACATTGTTTCAATAAGCTTCTGCAATGATACAAGATTAATTATTTTAATCCAGAGTCGCATTAATTTTTCTTCAAGATCTTGCAGCAGCATTGATGATGGTAGAGTCTGACCACTGCACAAAGCAGCGCTTCTCCATCCAGCACATCCCAAAGATTCTCAATGAGGTTAAGATCTGGACTCTGTGGTGAACTCTCTCTCAATCCATGTGTGAAAATGATGATCTCATGCTCTCTGAATCACTCTTTCACTATTCCATCACCATGAATCCTGACATTGTTTTCTTCTTGTCATCAGGGAAGAAAAAATCCATTGATGGAATAACCTGGTCTATATTCAGTATATTCAGGTAGTCAGCTGACCTCATTCTTTCAGCACATACTGTTGCTGAACCTAGACCTGCAGACCAACTGCAGCATCAACCCCACATCATTTACTTTATTTTTTGGCCAGGCAGTGAAACTTATTTTTTTTTTCTGAAACAATTCCTAGTTTATTAATTCACCACATATATCATGATGTCTTTTATCTGTTAAGATCTGGATCTGTAATCCAATATGATTTTATGTTTCTGTTTCTGGTAGCCCAAAAGTCAGTTTTACCTCTAAACAGAAGATTATAAACAAGCTCTGTTATCATCTGAGCCTGTCCTTAACCCATTACCTGTATGTCCACATTCAGGAGATGCTTCTCTAACAACTGAGGGGCTGGTAGAGGTTGAAAGTCTTGGCTTAAAACTGAGCTATCTTGTATTTTCCAGGTGTAAATCTGGAATCTGAAAACTTCTAAAAAGGTGGTTTCAACCTTAGACCTACAAGATTCCAAATAAGGGACATTACCGTATTTTTTTGCACTATAAGGAACACTGGATTATAAGGCACACTGGATTATAAACGGCACAATAGCAATAAATGTTTGTTTTCTTGTCTATTTTCATACATAAGGAGCACCGGATTATAAGGCGCATTAAGCGACACTATTAAGGAACTTCTAATAACTAAGTTAATTAAAGCTAAGCTAAGAAAACAAAACTGTAATTCTTAAAAAAAGACTTTTGAGTGCTGGATGTTAATCTACACAGATTTCTCTCTTGAAAACATAGCTTGTTTTAACATGGTAAACGTGCAGTCTACAGTCCGATATACTCTCTGATAAACAGTTAGTGGCTAATGCTAATGCTCTTCCGGCAGTGCTAGCCGGGGTTCGCAGCAGGCTACAGGCCAATAATACTCACCTCTGGACGTCTAAAGAGCTAGCGCTTAGCGTGGTTAACTGCTAGTGCTACTCCAGCCTCAGTGCGCTGCTCTTAAGTGCAGTGGCTTTACTGCTTCTTACAACCTGACTGGCAGAATTCATACTAAACACGCACCAGATTATAAGGCGCACTGATTATCTTTGGGAAATCTTTTAAGGATTTTAAGTGCACCATATAGTGCGAAAAATACTGTGTTCATTCTGGGGCCTTTCTGAAATCACTGTACCACACATACACCCATTCACACACACTTACCTAGAAGATAACTATGTATATTTTTGACAGAAGAAAACCTACACAGACACAGAGAGAACACACCAGACAGACAGAGACCACCAAACCCACAACCCTAGACCCCTGACTCCTAAATAAATGCAGGTTTGATAGTTAAAAGAAACAAACAGATAGATAGATAGATAGATAGATAGATAGATAGATAGATAGATAGATAGATAGATAGATAGATAGATAGATAGATAGATAGATAGATAGATAGATAGATAGATAGATAGATAGTCTTTATTGTCCACAACGGGAAATTAGTTTTCACTGTCAGTACATAGCCTCCGAAACACAGATACATGCATAAATACACTTAAAACATACGTTCCACCCGTCCCCACCAACTTCCACCATCCCCATATACAGCCAAATACATAAATAACACATATATAATCAGGTACACTCCAAACAGAGTGAGTCAGGTCAACAATTCTGTTGGTATCACAGAGGAGAGGAGAGAATAAAAAAAAAATCACTGCCGTGCACTTTCGTTTAGGGTGGATATCGCAGTAATGGAATAGATGTAATTGATAAATCTATTTAAATATCTAAACCATGACATACAGATCGTGGTCACTGTTTAACTTCACTCACTAGATAAAAACTTCAAAAAAATCATTATTACAAGCCATTCTCATATCAGTTTACAGACTGCTATTACATGACTTTTGACATGCCAGTCTAAAAAGTCATAACAAACACTAAATTTCAGCAAATAAAGACTATAAAGCAATAAGTGGTGTAGTGATGTATGGAAATGTAAAAATGTGTAAAATTGTGTAAATTGTAAATTATGAGCTACAGAATGTAAAATTCATTAAAAAAAACTTCCCATTTTAGCCACAGTTGAATCTTCACATCTTTTAAGAAAGTCTTGCACCAGTTTGGAGCTGATAAAGTGCATGTCATGTACTTAGTGTAAATAAATTAATATTTTTTATTATCTATACTTTAATAAAAGTACTTAAGAATGTATGAAATTTGAAGAATATAATGAATTAAAAAAATAAAGCAATTCCAAGAATCGATTTTTGTTTTAGTCACACTCATACTGTATAAACTGGAAATCTACCTATAGCTGTGCACTTGCCCATTTAATAGTGATTAAAAATAAGAAAAGTACTCATATATAGTTCATATATAAAGCAATTATAAAACTCATATATAACTGCTTTATACACATGCATACAACATTACTGTATGAACTCATAACACTTTAACTTTAGATACTGAAGTAAATATAACGCAAATATATTTGTACCTTATACATTTATAAATATGCATAGAGGATTTTTACTTTACTTTTGCTTTATACTTTTATTCTTATATGCTTTTTATAACATTTTACCAAAGGTATTTCTACTGTCACTCATACCACGGGCCAATACATTTTAAAACAAACAAACAAAAAATACAACGTTTGTTACAGGCTTTTCCTGATAGATTTCACTGTATTTTTACTGTTTTTGTTTTGGAAAATCATATTAAACAGACTAAATGTGTGAAAAATGTTTCCTCAACAGTTTCTAACTGTAAAAAAAAAAAAGCAGAAGGAACGTTGGGTCTCATTCATCCATAATATTAAATCTCATCAGCTCTCAGTCAATTCATTGTTGTCAAAAGGCATTCACTCACACCAGTTTTTTTTTTTTTTTCATTTTCATACTCTGAGAAGCTTGAGCCATTGTTTCAATAAAGCCCCACCCACTAGACTAGTTAAAGATATGATGTTGAGAACCTCAGACAGTACACAGCAGGATTAGCCAGCAGACTTTGTCTGAAGGAGGGATCTGTGGCAAGTCAGGATTGGTCTGTTGCTAGTCAGCAGGTAGAATATGTCCCACTTTAAGATGTGTCTGAACTTTTGACTGGTACTGCATCTGTAAAAAAATAGAATAGAATAGAATAGAATAGAATAGTAATGGTGCCAGAACATGTGTGCTAAAAAACAGTAAGTGTCTGGTAACAGGAATGAATGAAATTTAGTACCTTTCCACACGTTTTTTTTTTTTTTTAACTTAAGGCTGTTTAAGGGAGACGTCAGCAAAACATTTCAGCTTGCTGACCTTTTTTCAGGCTCAAATGTAAAATTATACTGACCATACACTATCCTCTCATTTTTAGACCAACTCACAGAGAGCCTTTCAACCCAACAGCCAAAGAATGTGCTCTAAATATCATTAAACAATCTTCCTGATAGTTTTTTCCACTGTGGGAATGGATCTAACTAAGCAAGGAGATACATTAAGCATATGTTGAGCTCTGGAGAGAGGCCACAAAGCCTGTTTAAATGTAACACACTCTTACACAAACACACCGACACGCACCCCCCTCAACCCCCCCAACCCCGCACACCTGCAGCTACTCTTTTATGGTCAAATCCCTCGTTTCTTGGTCTCTTTCCCTCCCCCTGTTGGGCCTCAAGCTGCATGGTCTTGGCTCATGGCTTAGACTTTTGGCTGTGGCTCAAAAACCTTTGGACGCATAGACACACACACACACACATACACTCAGACTTACACACACACACACACACACTTGCACACACACCCTTCAGCCCTTCAGGGAAGAGCGTCTGCTAGCTGCTAAGCCGTTTAGCTCGTAATACCCACAACAAATACGCCATACCTCCTCTTCTTGCTTTTAGGCTTTAACAGCAGTCCACCAGTTGGACATGTGTGTGTGTGTGCGTACTTGTATGTACAATATCAAAACAAAAATGCCATGACTTTGCAATATACCAACAATATACCAAAATGTATCAAAAACTAATTTAAGAGCACTTTATATTTCTATAATTCCAGACTCTAGTCTTGCATCTGTTTCTCTTTTGGATAATTTTTTCTCAGCACTGCAGTGACTGTACTGGCCTGGTGGTGGGTAAGTAGTGTGTGGGGTTAGTAGTGTGTGGTGTGCTGGTATGAGTGGATCTAAGACTAGAGCTTAGATCAGGCCCAAATACTCCAGCCTGAGCCTGTGCACTTTCAGCCCAAGCCCGACCCAACCCATAAACTGCCATTATGAACCCAAGCTCAATCAGAACCCAAAATTTCTTTAAAAAACATTTTCGGGCTGTTTGAATGACTGAAATCTGTTCAGAATGATGTTAATTAACATTGATTGCAACACTGAAGAAGCATAGACCTATTATTTAAGAAAGATGTTTATTAAGAACAGCTACACAAAGCGCTGCAAGTCAAGTGCGTAATCTGAAAAAGTGAAGGAGCTCACTTGTGCACCCTGTGTGATTATAGTATTCTAACTTGTGCAACTTGTGTTCCTTTGGGTAACACTTTACTTGGATGGTCCATTTTATGGCCTTGTTGATGCTCAACTGACATTCAACTAACACTGAATTGAATGTCCATTCAATGTAACTTAACCCTATGTTGAAGGTAAATGATTCAAAATAGAACCTAAACCTACACCTAACCCTAACCTTAACCATGAATTAACCCTAGAATTTAACCCTACACCTAACCCTAACCTTAACCCTTAATCAACCATAAAATCTAACCCTACACCTAACCCTTACCCTAACCTTAAGCTAAGCTTAAAATCTAACCCTAAACCCAATCCTAAAATATTAAGATAAGCAATTGGATTGGAGTTGAATGTAGGGTTATATTCAATAGAGAATCATTTACTTTCACCTTTTAGTTCATTTGCATTTAATAGACATGTAGTTGAATGTTAGTTGAATGTCAGATGAGCATTAACGAGGCCATCAAATGGACCATCCAATTAAAGTGTTACCTTACTATACAGTGATTATCACGGCATAGCTAAAAAAAAAAATAAAAAAGCATAAAAAAAAAACTCAGATGCCTAAATCACAGACCATTTACTTGAGTGTCTGGTCGGGCTCGGCTTAGGGCAGAGAATCTAAACTCTAGATCAGATACAGCAGTGTTGCTGGAGTTTTTAAACACAGTGTTCACGTCATTGTTCACTCTATCATACACCCATACTGTATATCTGCTCCACCTTGTATTCAAGTTACCTGTTGCAGCACATCTTGTGTTGCTCATCCTCTAATCAGTGCTTCATTAGTGCTCACAGGATGCTATTGGTTGGATATTTCTGGTCGGTGGACTATTGTCTGCTTAGCAGTGACACTGAGGCGTTTAAAAACTTCAGCAGCACTGCTGTGTCTGATCAGTATGTACCAGTACAACACTCACTACTAACACCACCACCGCCACCATGCCAAAATTACTGCAGTGCTGAGAATAACCCACCACTGAAACAAGGCAGGACCTGACTCTAATATTTGGTTGAACCTCCTTTATCTTCGATTGCAGCACACATTCAGTGTGGCATTGTTTCAATAAGCTTTATTCAATAAGATTTATTTCAATCCAGTGTTGCATTAATTTTTCACCAAGATCTTGCAGCAGCATTGATGATGGTAGAGTCTGACCACTGCACAAAGTCTCCTCCATCCAGCACATCCCAAAGATTCTCAGTGAGGTTAAGATCTGGACTCTGTGGTGAACTCTCTCAATCCATGTGTGAAAGTGATGATCTCATGCTCCCTGAATCACTCTTTCACAATTCCAGCACCATGAATCCTGATATTGTTATCTTGGAATATGGCCGTGATCATCAGGGAAGGAAAAATCCATTGATGGAATAACCTGGTCTATATTTAGTATATTCAGGTAGTCAGCTGACCTCATTCTTTCAGCACATACTGTTGCTGAACCTAGACCTGCAGACCAACTGCAGCATCAACCCCACATCATTTACTTACTTCAATCCAGGTTGAGACTCTTTTTTAAATTAAATCAACACTTAAATCACACCTTGACTGCTACATTTATGTTCACATCTGTTGTGCTAGTAAAAAAATAAATAAATAAATAAATAAATAAATAAATAAATGAAATAAAATAGAACATGTCTAAATACTTGTGTGTCTGACTGTTTAAATACCTGGAAGCTATGTGTATGATGCATGTATATAGGTACTATGAGAATGTTCAAATGCAGGCTTAACCATAGACAAGCTCAGTCTATATATAATGCTGTCTTCACACCCTATGTTTACTCTTTCATGTAATTCGAAACAGTTGCGTTTCAAATTACAGTGCGACTATGTGTATCTCTGTGTGTGTGTGTGTGTGTGTGTGTGTGTGCGTGTGTTTGTGTGTGTGTGTGTGTGTTTGTGTGTGGGAGCATGCAGGCACACATTGTGAGAGGTCCCCAACTGGAGGCTAATTCAGGATGGAGCTGCAGGATGTTAGACAGTGAGTCAGGGGGGAGGCAGTGTGCTGTGCTCTCTGTGCCCCATGGTGTCTTGCCACCCTTGGTCTGACTAAGAAGAGAAGAGCAGACTGCTCGGCCTGCAGGTGTTGTGTGTGTGTATGTGTGTGTTTGTATGTGTGTGTGTAGGCGTGCACGATTTCTATAGATTATATTAGTTTTTTTTTAATATATAATATAATATTTTTTAATATATATATAATTTTTTAATGACTCTCTCTGGGTGGGTACAGTAGAGGGTGTACTCTAAAGGGTGATGTCGATCAGCACAGGGCTTCTGTGAGCTGATGTATCAGAACCGAGTCACTGCGCTTCCCTCCCAGTGCGCTGTGATTCTACTCGGTTATGATGCACTAGCAGCAGCTCAAAAAGAGGCGGTGTCTGATTTCATATGTATTGGAGGAGGCATGTGCTAGTCTTCACCCTCCTAGTGTGGGGGCATCTCTAGTGATAGGGGGAGTCCTAATGAGCAGGTTGGGTAATTGGCCATGTACAAGGGGGAGAAAATAGGAAAAAAGTATTTTTTCAGTATGAAACTTCTTCTGCTTGCTTTAATTAGTGTAACTAACATATAATATGAAAATGGATCATCCCACATATCTCCAACCACCCCCTGCTAAAATAAACTGCAATGTTATGTTTTAATGGTGTGTAAAAATATTGTTTTAATATATTGGTATTTCAAAAGGGATAAAGTAGTGGAAAAAAAAAGTTTGAACATGTATTTTCTTTTATGAAAAAATAGTGAATTATCCTAATTAAACCATTACCTGCACTCAATATTTGTAGAATAATTAATTTTTTTGGTTTCAGACAAATTTTATCTTTTGGATAAATAAACATGCACCGGGTAAAACTGACCTGGGAACACCATTGCTGTTCCTGATAAATGAACATAGCAGGAGGGTTAAGGTTTATTTTTTCCTCATATTTTCATTCCTCTTAATTATTAATATTACACACTTTGGCAAAATTCAGCATGTATTAAAGATGATTACAGGTGTGATTAGACATTGGGTCTCCATATGTTGCCTCTTATGGCAGTCTTTCTGGCACTACTGGCATCTTTCAATAGGGTAGGACAATGATCACCAAGGACGGCAGCCTTACCAGCCTAACAGTGTGCAGGATCTACAGGCCCAGCTACAATAATAGTGGACAAATGTGTATACATGCAAGAGGCGGCTCAACAGGTTACTAGCTAGAGACTTTCAGGTGTACAGTTATTCCCAATAAATATTTCCTTCTGTTCTCAAATGATATCATATATTATAATTATAACATATAACAAATAAATATCATTCCATTCCAGCAACGTCTTGGTGTCTAATTTATTTGTTTAATCAGTAAGTGTACGTATACTGATTATATTGAGGTTATATATAGAGGAAAAGGATAAGCTGACTCTGTGATAGTCTTTACAGGTAAATCGGTCTTTATTCACTTCATTATTCATCCTTATCAAGTCAAGTGTCAGGAAGAGAAAGATAAAGATGATAAAGTCATCTATTATTCAATTCTCAATACTTGAGTTATAATATATTATCTCAATATGCCTACATGCAGAACAGAATAAAATAATCTATAAATAATCTTGCTATTTTTTCCATTGTATTTAGGAATATCAGCAATTTTAGCTAAACTTTTTTTTTTTTTTTTTTTACTTATGACATGCTTTCTAATCACACTGACCAATCCTAACAACAGGTCTTGGATCATCAGCCGCTCTGTGTGTGTGTGTGTGTGTGTGTGTGTGTGTGTGTTATACTTCCTCCACTACCACCACATCTCAACCACCACTGACCTCAGACCTGTTCTAATGAAACCAAATCACACCGTTATTCCCCCAGATGGCTTCTTAACAAAGTTAGCGAGATCACCTCCACTCACTGATCTCATAACTGCTCTATTCATTCCTTGTTTATTTTTAGAATTACGTCTGAAGCGCTCGGGCTGACCTGGAGTCAGTTGATTGTGCATTGACTCGGTGGAGTAGGAGCAGCTGGGAGATCCTGGCCTGGAGGCCAGCTCGGGCAGCAGGGTGCTCTGGACCAGCTGACCCTCGGCATTGTGTCGTTAACTGAGCCCATTTAACCCACTCCTCCCTATTCCCCAGTCCATTAAAGGCCTGCTGGGCCTCTCATATACACACCCCGGCAGAAAGAGGCTTCTTCTCACATGGAGATAGAGAGGGAGGAGGGGTGGGGAGGGACAGGGGGAGGGGAGGTAGTAGGAGGAGTAATAAGGTAATTAATTCATACATAGATAGATAAATAGATAGATAGATATATAGATAGATAGAAGCAAATTACACTAATCAATTTATCTCAGCAATATGAATGTTTTTATCTGAAAAAAACCCACATAAGATTTTTAACTATAAGTATGTTGTATCCTGTGAGCCGAGCTGAAGAACAAAGTGTAGAGAGTTCAGATTTCTCCTGGATTCTCCTCAGCCAGCATGTATATATTATGTTCAGTTCCGTCAGCAGCTCACCTGATTTACCACATTTACCAATTTACCAAACCAGGTGTTGATTAATATGATGAGAACTAGAAATAACTCTATTAAACTCAGATGAGGAGGAGAGATTAGGAGATGTTTTAAGGAAAACAGGGCTGTAAAAGTTCTGCTTTGTGTAAAAGTGCTGTTTGTATTTAATGTAATGCTGTAATGTGTTTTACTGAGATAATAAACACTTACTGCACAGATAAGAAGCTTTTTCTTTACTGAAATTCCCACAGGTGCCTCAAACATTTGCACAATACTGTATATATATATTGTTATGTTATATATGTTATATACGGTATATAAATGTTTTGATTTTGTTTTGTTGTAACTCTTCCAAATTAAACTCGTTTTGTCAAATATTTTTACAACTCTGAATCTAATAACACATATATTAAACTATTTAAAACATGTACTGGTCAATCTCTGGTAGTTTTACTTTTTTTTTTTTACAAGGTTTCTAAGACAAAATGTTTACATTTTTCTCAGTCCTGTTACCAAAACTCATGTAACATTTGAAAAACAAGTTGGTGTGGACTCTGTTGTGTATGCTTTTTGTGTTACTTCTTTATTACTATTATTTTTATTATTTGTGTGCTGTTGGACAAATGAATTTCCCCATTGGGGATTAATAAAGTATCTATGTAATAACATGAGGACACTGAGCACATTGTAAAGATTTTCCTAAAATTTGTATTTTAAAAATAATTAAATAGGATCTGAGAATTAATTCAGGTAACAGGACAGAGTGTTGAGATTGAGCTCCTCAGTCAGACTTACAATAAGATCAAATATACAGAAAAACTAATGAGGAAACTTCATTTTGGTCTTCACATGATCTTCAGAAGAAGCAGCTGATGTCACTTCCTGTTGTAGACGTGACTTGTAGAATGTTCCAGATGTTTCTGATGGGGTAATGTGTTACAGTAACAGGACTGAGTGAAACCCAGAGACCCAACTAAAATGTGTATTTTAACTTAAATATTATGGATTTATTATTAAAAAAATATTTTTTAAAACACATATGGGATTTGGAGTCACACAACACTGCAAATAAATTACATTTTTTGAAGTACTTTAATAATTATATTTCATGGTAAAGTTTATAGTTAGAGAGTAGGGACAGGTAACAAATTATATTTTTTCAGTGTTCTGAGTAGTTTTTTATGAATGTTTTTAATTTCATATCTTAATTTTGCAATTAGGTCAATGTACAAGACACAATGTGTAACAACAAGATGTATTTTAAAGTTATTTTTTTGCACATAACTTATTTATACATGCAATTTCCTGTAGACAGAAATGGAACCCATTCAGTGGAATGGCCCTTCTATTTTGGAAAGTGTCCCTCTTAGTGAGAGCTTGTTGAGTGCTAGAAATGCTTCTATGCCACAGTTAAAGACATTTTGCCAAACTGCATCCTGGCAGGGGGGGCCTGCCGGGTGTCGGGCTGTTCCCGGGTGCTTGGGATCTCGGGGGCCGCATGCTCGGCTCGTGCAGGGGGTGCTGGCCTGCCGGGGGGGTGGGCTGCTCGCTTCCTTTGGCTCTCTGGACTCTTGCTCTTTGCCATGGGGGCTTCGTCTGGAGTCTCCCCCGTCCTCATCTGGGGTGTGCGCATGGTTACCATCGGGATGTGTGGCCGCGGGTCTTCTGGGCTCTTAATGAAAAAAAAAAAAAACTGCATCCTGGCAGGATGAGTATTTTCACTAATTGAAGGTTGGTAAAGATTGATTGATTTATTCATTAACAGATCAGTTTATTAATTGATTATATGCTTGTGTATCTAGTAGGTTACCATACTGCAGTCTCAAGTTTTGTGAAGTAATTGTGAAAGCAGCTTTTTTTTAAAATCTCCTTTATGAAATAAAAAAATAATCCCCTCTTTTCTCATCCCTCTTTTCCCACCATCAGGCCCTCTGTCTCTCCCTCCTTCCTCTCGCTGGTTCTCTCTCAGTTGTTGTGGACTCCTCCGAAAGGTGATTCATCATCTGGTGGTTTAGACGTATTCAGTGAGGTTGACCACAGCTAGTTACCACACCAAATGAGGTGAGACCGAAGGGATCTCTTTGGGCCAAACTGCTGCCTTCTGAAAAATGTGTGTGTGTGTGTTTTCTGTGTCATTTATTTTTACAAGTGAATTTGTAAGGAGGCCTTGAAAAGTGTGTGTCTGTGTGTACATGTGTATAAAACTTTCTGCATGTGTTTGTTAGTGTAAGCTTGTGTATCTATGTGTGTATCTGTGTGTATCTATGTGTATCTATGTGTGTGTGCCGTCCAGCATCCCAAACCCATCTCGGTCCTAATCCTCCCGTCCTCCTACTTTTCGCTTCTTTCCTTTCTTCTCTGGAGCGAAATGTTTCCGGCCGTGGCGAGAGCCTGAGGTGAGCTCCATTTGTTTATGTCAGAACTTGCTGCTCCACGCCAGGAAAAGCCCCGAAAAAAAAAGAGCAGGGAAAAGAGAGATCTTGTTGAACTCTCTCAGCCTTAATGAGAATGCCTTACAACCACAGTCGAGCCATAAACACCAGCAAACCACCTTCATGTTAATGTTTACAGAAACAACTCTGACAGCTATTTGTTGATTTTAGTGGGGAAAAAAGAAAAGAAATAAAAGAGAGAGAGAGAGAGAGACAGAGTATAGGGACACCACGAGCTATGAAACAATTCTGAATTATTACAGAAACATCAGACAGAAGATCATCATTATTCTTTGTTTAAGCTAAGGTTTACATTGAGGAGACCCTCATTTACAATATAGTCAGTACTTCTGGGGTAATTTTCTCTTTTATGGGGGGGTTTATCCTCTGTGAATTTATTCCCATCCAGAACAACCATGTATCTATGTGTGTGTTTTCTCAGACCTCCTCTAAGAAAATTACAGGCTGAATTACATACTGTTACTGTTTTTCTCGGAACTCCGTGGTCCTTCGGTAATTGTAGTCCCGTCTGGACTTACATCTCAGAGTTTCGTCACCTCGCGTTTTTAATAAAATAGCTATTTGTCCACTGCCACGGAGATCCACGTAAACACAACAGCAAGTGGAAATGGAGGAGCTACTGAACTCCATGTCATGTGGCCGAGAAAGCCAAAAAAACTCACTGGTTTTCAATTGCAAGAGTTTTATCACTGAGTAGAAGAGTGAAATATTTTTCACAGATGTCCCCCGTCTGAATAGGGCTTACAAGCCACATTGTTTAAATCCAATTTTTGGCTCAGATCAGATTTGGCTATTTTAACGGTTCAAATTCACAAATGTAAGTGATCTGTATCCGTGTTAATGTGAACGAATCTGTCCCTGAAACGCCTCACATGTGCACATTGATACATATATAAATGTCATCTTCTTCACCAACAACAAAAAACTTATATTTGAGAGATGACTCGTAGGTTTATAAAGGGAAATGGATGAGTTAGCAGCTCATATGTGGAGCATCTTTTGCTGGAGTGGAGAGTAAACAGCTGGTCTGAAGTTCATGTTCAGGTCGAGGAGGTGAAAAAAGGACAGGCGGTTTGCTTTTGCTGTTTTTGCAGCTATAGCTGCACAGCTGCACCAAGAGATGTGTGGATACGAGAGAGAAGCAAAGACACATGAATTCTGATTTGACTGTTCACATTCATGTCGCATGTCCATGGATCACAGGCGTATCTGATTTAGGATCACATATGAAACGTGACTCAAATCAGATTTGAAAAAATCTGATTTGGCACGTTCACACTGACATGAAAAAAAAAATCAGATCTGAACCACATTGGGAAAAAAATAGACTTGAGTCTTTTCAAGCTGATAATGTGAAAGTAGCCTTAAATTTTGAAATAATAAACCAGTTTGCCTTATTTATGAAAATAGACCAGGAAATAGAAAAATATGGTACATCGAGCATTTTGGACTGCTTGGCACTATAGCAAGGTGTCTATGTCTACAGTAGGTATGAACCAGGCTGCTGTTGTTGATGAACACAACTTTTTTCTCAAGAGCAGGAAGTTTAAACAGTTTAGTTTGTATATCTGGACCACCTATTTAGAAGCTCTGAAACAAAAGCACCAAATTTGGATTGTTTTTAAACCACTGAAGGCTCTATATGAGTTCCAGCTTCCATTTCCCTAGAAAATTACAAGCAACCCCAGATCCATTATTTTCAGGTACAAAGTGCAATTTACCAATAAAATAATATAATGTATGTCAGTAATTCTTGACTTCTTAATCTTGTCGGTTAGTTTTTGCCATTTCTTCTAGCTCTTCTTTTTCAGTACTCTTCAACAAATCTATTTTCCTCTGTCCTGTGAGTGTGTGTCAGTACAACACGCTGCTCTGTTGAAACAGACAAGTCACTTTTCCCTCCCTCTCCATTAAACGTTGCACAAATACAAACACATAAACAAACCCAATTAGCTAATGACAGCTATCTGGCCCTGAAAGAACCTGATTAAGGCCTACTAGCTGCCTTGTGACCGCCTCTGTGGCATTGATAAATCATGTCTGGCCACAGAGCCTGGACTGAGGCTAGAGGGAGGGGGAATGTTATGCCTGTGTGTGTGTGTGTGTGTGTGTGTGTGTGTGTGTGTGTGTGTGTGTGTGTGTGTGTGTGTGTGTGTGTGTTTATGTACATTAAATATATCCTAGGGTCTCTGTCTTTCAGTGTTAGACATTGCATGGAAACATTCCTATTCCAAGAAAACCTTTCCCTCTCTTCTCTCTCTCTCTCTCTTTCTCTCTCTTTATCTTCCTCTCTCTCTCTCTTCCTCTCACTCTCCTCTAGCAGTCAGGTGTTCACTTCTCACTGACATTCACAAGAGCATTTTGCTTCAGATATTATTTTTTTATTCTTTTGGCACAAGCACTGCTTCTGCCCCTGGACAATGAAGAGGTGAGCAGTAAAACTAGGAGGACTTTCCTTAAACAGGCCATTTCCTGGCCTAGGAGTATTCCACTCCTCCCCTGTACATGCTTTCCTTACTCCAAGGACTCATACATATCAAGTTCCTGTCAAGTATCTGAGGCAATGCCCAAACTACCCATCACCATCAACCCTTAACCTAACCCAAGTTTGTCTCTTGGGTTTCTGGTTGTTATCAAGGCTGCTGACCTTGCTGTGTATCTGTATGGTCAGTTGGCATGCTGGCTAACCTGGTAAGCTACAGTGTCTTTATCCACAGCAAATGATGTGGGGTTGATGCTGCAGTTGGTCTGCAGGTCTAGGTTCAGCAACAGTATGTACTGAAAGAATGAGGTCAGCTGACTACCTGAATATACTGAATATAGACCAGGTTATTCCATCAATGGATTTTTTCTTCCCTGATGACACGGCCATATTCCAAGATAACAATGTCAGGATTCATGGTGCTGGAATTGTGAAAGAGTGATTCAGGGAGCATGAGATCATCATTTTCACACATGGATTGAGAGAGAGTTCACCACAGAGTCCAGATCTTAACCTCATTGAGAATCTTTGGGATGTGCTGGATGGAGGAGACTTTGTGCAGTGGTCAGACTCTACCATCATCAATGCTGCTGCAAGATCTTGGTGAAAAATTAATGCAACACTGGATTGAAATAAATCTTGTGACATTACAGAAGCTTATTGAAACAATGACACAGTGAATGTGAGCTGCAATCAAAGATAAAGGCGGTCCAACCAACAGGGGGCAGTTTTCTGAACAGGACTACAGTAAAGCTCTAGCTCCACAAGCAATTAAATTCTGTTTCAAAGAAAACTGTATGTCAAATATAGTCACACAGTCAAGACATGGAAAGGTAATTCCCACTGGTTACCATCATTCAAAGACATGCCTAAGACTTGAGTATGACTGTGTTCCATTTAACTCTGAAATCAGAACTTTGTGTTGGTGTGTGGTGCAGCCATCTTAGATTCTGAACTCTCTGGTTTCGTCTCCCAACTTTCCAAGCAGGAAATCCGACTAGTGGGTGCGTTCCAGTTGAAATTTCCTTCTTGGAGCTCAGAAATTCCGACATCTGAATTCAGATGGAAGGCAGCATTATTCATCACACATCTGATTTAAACCATGTTGAGGTGTTATAGGAATAGTTAGGCTTCAGAAATTAAATATACATAATTTATTATTTAGCCCAGATGCAGCCAATCAGAGAATATCAAGATATTGAATCTGATACTGGGTGTGTATTTCTGCCTCTTTACAACTGGAGTTGCTGTGCTAACGTTGCTAACAAACTAAGAATAAGATGGTCTAAGACTGAATATCTATTTATGCACCTATGTAGCTATGTATTAATGTAAATCTGTACAAAAATAAAATAGTGTGCATAATATAAGGTCAAATTATGCTAATTTGACATGCAAAGAGTAGTTCAGAGGATATACAGTATATACAGCTCTGGAAAAATAAAGAGACCACTTCTGAATCAGTTTCTCTGATTTTGCTATTTATAGGTTTATGTTTGAGTAAATTGAACATTGTTGTTCAAAACCACAGAAAACAAGTTCATATTTATAAAGTTTTAAGAGTTCAGAAATCAATATTTGGTGAAATAACCCTGGTTTTAATCACAGTTTTCATGCATCTTGGCATCATGTTCTCCTTCACCAGTCTTACACACTGCTTTTGGATAACTTTATGCTGCTTTACTCCTGGTACAAAATTCGAGCAGTTCAGTTTGGTTTGATGGCTTGTGATCATCCATCTTCCTCTTGATTATATTCCAGAGGTTTTTAATTTGGTAAAATCAAAGAAACTCATCATTTTTAAGTGGTCTCTTATTTTTTCCAGAGCTGTATTTATAGTTTTAATAGACTAAAAATAGACTTTATTAGGCTGAGAGAGGTTTTAGAGAGGATGCTGGCTAATCGACTGCATTGTGTGTGTGATAAATCATGTTAATCTCGATCTATCTGTGTAGAGTACATGGATTTGGACTCTTCTTCAGCAGATGGAGGGTTAAATCTTATTCCTCTCTCTCTCTCCCCCTGCTTCCCCCAGCAGCTGACGCAGTGTCTGGGCCGGTGAGGGGGAAAGAGGAGCACAGGAAAGGCAGTCTGTCCAGGGTCTCGTCCCACCGCTGCAGCCCCGGGCCCGTTCCTGCGTTTGTCTTGGCCTGCTGCCCCACATTTTTGGGCTTGTTTTTGTAATTTTGTCTTAACTGCAGCTCGATGGTTTTCGGATCTAGAGATTGCTGGGGAGACCCTATTTTTATTCCGGTGGAAGCCTCAGCGTTTATGGCCATAATGGGACTAATTCAATCTTTTGCACTGTTTTTTTTTTCTTCTTCTCTCTCTCTCTCCCTCTTTCTCTCTCTCTCTCTCTCTTTTTGTCAGCATCTCTCTCTTTCTTTCTTTTTTTTTTTCGAAACAAAGCAATCTTACACCCAATTACACCCCATTTTAACAGCTAAAAGTACTAAAGTCTAAAAGACATGAAAACACACTCTGTAGCACCTGTATCCAAAAATCTAATATAACAACTCTTACAAAACATTTCACATTTTACTGTAAATATATACATATATTTTATTTTCTATTGGAAAACACCAGCCATTCTATATAGCCATTTTATGAAATAACAGTTTCATAAGCAGTAGGTCTATAGAATTTGGAAAGTTATATTAAGATGAAAATTATTATTTACTGCTATCCAGTGAAAAATGTAACTCCATTTTTGTCCTTTCGTAGTTTTCATCTAGTCATCCATCAATTAAAACTTATAAAAGTTAATATTCATAAAGTTTTAAGAGTTCAGAAATCAATATTTGCTGGAATAACCCTGGTTTTTAATCATAGTTTTCCTGCATCTTGGCATCATGTTCTCCTCCATCAGTCTTACACACTGCTTTTGGATAACTTTATGCCTTTACTCCTGGTGCAAAAATACAAGCAGTTCAGTTTGGTTTGATGGCTCGTAATCATCCATCTTCCTCTTGAATATACTCCAGAGGTTTTCAATGTGGTAAAATCAAAGAAACTCATCATTTTTAAGTGGTTAAGTGCTTAAGATTTTTGCTTTGCCATTCTGAAGATACATTGCATGCTTTTCACTAGTCAGGAAATATTTTTTTTGTTTAAACTGCAATGATATGCAAATAATGTTTTAATGTTTGCCTTTTTTACTATGTATGTGTGTGTGTTATGTGTGTGTGTGTGTGTGTGTGTGTGTGTGTGTGTGTGTGTGTGTGTGTGTTATATGTGTGCGTGTGTGTGTGTGTGTTATGTGTGTGCGTGTGTGTGTGTCCTCCCTGGTGACAGGCCTTGCATTGCTAATGGACAGCACATGTGGTCCGTGCATTGCTGGACTCTGGGGGTCTCTGGTGCCCCTCCTCCTCATCTCATCCCCCCATTCATCCTTTCATTAATTCATTCCAAACCCCCATTCACTTGCTCCTCTGCATGCGGAGAGAGGGAAGGGGAGAGGAGGAGCAGGAGGAGGAGGGCAGGCCTTTGGAGAGAGAGGGAAGGAAAAAGAAAGAAAGAGAGAGAGAGAGAGAGAGGGAGAGAGAGAGAAAAGTGAGGGAGAGAAGGAGGAGGTGTCCTTCAGTTTCTCTATCCTTTTAGAAATGGAGATAAAAAACAAAACAATTGGTGTGCAAATGGCTTCTTTAGCCTCACTTGTGCTGTGCTGGAGCTGTGCCTTTTTGGACACAATGCATCAATACGTTTGTATTTAAATGTATTTAAAAGAAGAAGACGGGATGTTTCGGATATGATTAGAATTTGATGGAGTTACTGTCGTCTGCACGTTTGTGTTGGTACATGTTGTACGAGTTCCGATCGTTTTTTGACCAATCAGAATGAAGTGGAACGTAATTTATAGTTTGTTAAAGGAGAAGTCTGTTATGAAATAGGCTTAGCATTTATTGAAACAAGATAAAAAGTACAAACTTTGGTAGAATAGCCTACCTCCATTCACCCCCAGCATTCTGAAATACAGCACTTTTGGTACCACTTTAAAATAAGACTACCCTTATAAATGGTTTATAAATGGTTTATAAACTAGAATATTAAGTATTATTGATAAGGTTGTAAATGCCTTAAAATCATTAATAAGCAGTTACAACACATTTAATTAAAAGGCAACAGGGATCCGTTGTTTGCTTAGTCATTCGTTTCATTTAAAGCAAAGAGTTAAACATACTTAAAATATACTTACAAATACAAATATATAATATGAAGTTCATTGCTGATTGATGGAAAACACAAAGTAAAATCAGTATCTAGAAATATATGAGGTTTGACAGTAGAAATGAGTGTGGAATTACTACTTTGCCATTTTTTAAACTCACTGTTGTTATTTCTATCCATGTTGTTATTGAGTTTTAAAGTATTTGCAGCCTAATTAATAACCATTAATAATTGTCTTTTATAAACCATTCATAAACCCTTTATAAAGGTAGTCTAATTTTAAAGTGGTACTGCACTTTTAATCAATGCTCCCAACAGGCTTGCAATGCTAGTGATAGGGGCATAGCATTTCCTGTGCAAAGTTGTCTGCACTTTTGTGTTTGTTCACATTGAAACAAATGGGAAAATAAGAAATGACCATATGTAATCCAGCACAGATGGTCCTATCATTGTAACTATGCAGTTACTTTATACACAGCAAATTTGTCAGTGTTAAATCAAGACTTAGTGTTAGTGTTTTGTGATCTTCCATCTTTCTTTTGATTATATTCCAGAGATTTCCAATTTGGTAAAAGCAAAGAAACTCATAATTTTTATGTCTGTTTTTTTTTTTTGCTTGAGTGCTATACAGATTGCATTTATGTTTCAAAAATATCATAATTTAAGCAGCTAAAATGCTTATTAATACTGTTTAAACCACCAGTGTTAGTAGGACCAGACCCAGCCTTGCTATCTGTCCACAGAAAACTTACAGAAATGTGAGCAAATGTAAATGTACCTCTTTAGACACAACCAAAGCAAGTAAAAAAGAAGGGAAACCACTTAGAGTTTTTTTTTTTACAGCGGTCCCTGTGTCTGAAAGGGTTAAAGAATGTGGGCAGTGTTTGTTACGGTGTTGGGGTGAGTGTGTGTTTGTGTGGTTCAGTATGGTTAGGCCTTTAGTCTTAGCCACTAGTAGCAGAGATAATACTCCACAATAGCTACTTTGATAAGAAGTCTGTGGAGATGTAAATGACTAAAGAATAAGAGACAAAACAGCTGTCCTTCCCGCGAGCCCCGCTGTATCCTCCTCTACAGAAGCAGCGCTGCTGCTGAAAAGAGCGCCAGGCCTCCCCTCTTACCTCTTTCACTTCAGGAAAAAAGGAGTGTGAAATTTGGGAAAAGCCGATTCTGGGAAGAAAAGATGAGCCTGGGCTATCCTTTTTCTCGCGACATTCCTGCTACCTCTCAGCCCTTCTGATGGTTACTTAGCAAAACCTTTAGAACTGCTCAAACCAGTTCAGTGTGGAAAGTGTGAATAGTGTTTAACTCGATTAATAATCGCTTTACATTTGTGAAATCATTCAAGTGATTTAATCAGAGTTAAGGGGTCTAGACAAACAAGACTTTTATTTTTCAATGATAATCATCACAAAACTTCTGCCAGTCAAAAGCTCTGACTGAAATAGATCCAGGTTTCAAGTGTGAACAACACTTTACAACACTTCTACACATCTACTAAAAAAAGTACCCTAAAATATAAACGTGCCTAGAGACTCATTTCAGTCACAGCCAATAGGCCACAAACAAAAGGCCAGGGAGCTTGCTGGTTTGAATCCCGGTCATGCAGCTTGCCATCAGCTGCCAGAGCCCTGAGAGAGCACAATTGGTCTTGCTTTCTCTTGGTGGGTACAGTAGATGGCGCTCTTTGCACTCATCATTCCTAAGGGTGATGCGTCTGTGAGCTGATGTATCTGAACTGAGTTGCTGCGCTTTCCTCCGAGTGCGCTGTGGTGTTACTCTCAAGTTTATTGTTCTAAACTTATTCATTCATAAATACTACTTACAGTTTTGTCAATTCTGGACATAAAGACATTATTAAATGTGTACCAAATGAAGTATAAAGTAAACTACTTATAATAAAAGTTCTGTAATAAAGATAAAAAAGTAATAATCAAAATACAAGTAAAAGTCAATCAAATGCAGGCTTGATAAATGTTTTAAAATGTTCAAAAAGGTCCCAGTAAAAGTATTAGAAATGGATGAAACTATGAACCAAAACTCTGAAACACCTTACAGGCACTGTCAGGAACTCTACATTACCAACTTTAAAAAGCTATTTAAAACATTTTTATTCAGATTTTAGCTTGTTTTATACACATTTCCTTGTGTCTGTATAATTTATCCACACAAAACAATTTTCTTACAAATGTTGTAAACATATTTTGTGTTATATTTATTTTAAACTATTTTATTATTACTATGATGTGTTATATATTGAATTCTACACTTGTTTATATACAGTACTTATTAAATCAGAGATACTACCTAAAGATTTCCTTAGAAGTCTAATCCAATAAGACTCTGCATTTCTAGTTGTATAGTATTTACATACATCAGTTCAAGAGTGTCACTTTTAAATAAAAAAGTGCTTTTTGAGAGACATTCTTTCATACAATTTTTTACCAAGTACACTCAAACTGCTTATATACAGCTCAGGAAAAAATTAAGAAACCTCTTCAAAATGATCAGATTCTTTTCTATTTTACTATATATAAGTGTTGTTTGATTATAGTAACCATTGTGGTTTTATTTTATAAACTACTGAAGAATTGCAGAATTTCTCCCAAAATCCAAAAAAATATTATTATTTAGAGCGTTTATTAAAAAAACTTAGGAATGGTCAAAATAAGATTTAGTGCTTTCCTACCTCAAATAATGCAAAGAAAACAAGTTCATATCCATTTAGAAACAATAATACGAATGTTTTAACTCAGGAAGAGTTCCTAAACCAGTCCTGATTTTTCATGCATTTTGGCACGCTCTCCACCAGTCTTTCATACTGTTTTTGGGTGACCTTATGCCTTATACTCCTGGGACAGCTTTTTAAGCAGTGCAGCTTTGTTTGTTCGCTCGTGACAATCGCTACTCCTGTTGATTACATTCCAGAGGACTCTTCATTTTCTATTTTTTTTTATATTCTATATGCAAACTCAAAACTTCATCATAATATTTCCTGTACCTCAACCCTTAGTCAGAAGTGAACTGTGCATTGAGGTGTATTTACTGTGTGTAGATTCAGAGATCACGCGGGCGGCTGTGTTCAGTTGTGAGCTGCTTGGGGGGGGGGGGGGGGGGGGGGAGATAGTTGAGATGGACTGCTTCCTGCAGCAGGTCACGGCTCGGTATCGCGGCTCTGCAGTATATACTCACATATACTCCTAGGTGTCAGCGGGTTGGTTGTCAGGGGTAACCGCAGAGGGTGATTGGCAGGCTGTGGTTGTATGGCTGGTGGGCTGTGGCTGCATGTGGGGGTCTCAGCAGCGATAGGTGATTCTGTGCCAGTATCGAATTGAGACGGAGAAGGGGGCATCCAGTGACCAGAGATAAGGGGCGGGATGGCCCCGGGGGAACCCAGCACAAAGGAAATAGAGCTGTCAGAAAGTCGCAGATAGGAAAGAGTCAAAATCTGCCAAACTGGAGGAGAAAAACACAACAAAAGCCCGGCTGAGTGGGAGGCACTTCAGATTTCTGACAGTATAAACACACAGCGGATTAAAAACTAATTCAGAAACACAATTTTTTTCCTTAAATGTTTTAAATTGATAATTAAACATGACTAACCTGTTTTCATGCCCTAGAATTAAAAAAAATATATTTTTTTACAAATGATATGAAGTTTTTTAGTTTAAACTGTGTGATGGTGTGCTACCATTGCTAAAAAAATCTGAGACTAAGGTATGTGATAAATAATTATTGGATATTTCTGCCAAGTTATTATTTTTAAAAAAGCTTTTATATTTTATTTAAAATATGCTGAAAAACTAACTATTACTCAAGGAAAACTCCGGAGTGAAATTTGGGTTGTTGGCCTTGTAGATTGGAGTATGGGATATGAGGAATGGGATAAACATGGAATAAAAATTAGAAAAGAAAGGAAACAATAGGCCAAGGTTTTCAAGCAACATAAGAACAAGTTTATTGTTCTGAACTAATTCATTCATAAATACTACATACAGTTTTGTCAATTCTTGACATAAAGACATTATTAAATGTGTACCAAATGAAGTATAAAGTAAAATACTTAGAATAAAATTTCTGTAATAAAGATGAAAAAGTAATAATCAAAAGTTATTATTTTTAAAAAAAGCTTTTGTATTTTATTTAGAACATGCTGAAAAACGAATTATTACTGGTGGTCTTCAAGGAAAACTCTAGAGTGAAATGGACCGAAATACAGCACTAATTTTGTTACAGATTACAAAATTATGAATATTTCTATAATACTCATGCACTTCCATAGAATTCATTTTGCAATCTGAAGAACTACCTGCAGGTACTGTGTGTATAAACAGTGTTTAAATAACTCTGTATCCACTTTGAAAGTTTTCAGTGTCTCGTTTTATATAACAGAGCCCTTAGAATTTTACCAGTGAAGTGTGGAGCTACTTTAAGTTTGTTAATGTTGTAAAATAGTCATTTCTTTACATGGGCAATGTTATGCCCCTATCACTAGCATTTTAAGCCTGTTTGGAGCATTGGATAAAGGTGCTTTATTTCAGAATGCTGGGGGTGATCAGAGGTGGGCTATTTAACAGAAGTTTGTATTTATTATCATGTTTTACTAAACCAAAAGTCTATTTCACATTGGACTTTTCCTTTAACAGCAATAGCTTAATACATGTGTTGGTTTTTGTAGCATCACAAAAACAATACATTTAAAATGGGCTGATTTTATTAATTCCTCCCAATTTGGAAGGCCAGTTATCCCAGCATCGCACTAGAAGTTATGAGAAGAGAGATATAGCGCCATCTACCCACCCAGAGAGAGCATGGCCATTTGTGCTCTCTCTGACTCTGGCTGCTGATGGCAAGAAGCATGACCTACTGTTCAAATCTGCGATCTTTAGATTTAATATATTTAAAATGAAATGTATTCATAATATGGTGTAAAACATCTGCACATATCACAACTTAAAGTGTAAACATCACCAATGCAATGACATTTTAATGAGAATTATTCAGGTTATGACCCTAAATCACCTGAATTGTATGCCAGAATGCCTGCAGACACCATTACACTGGTGGTCACCAGTGTTGTGCCAGTTCACAGCTTTTCTGAACTAGTTTAAGTTCAGTTCATACATGCTCAAAGTGAACAGTTCAAGTTCAAAGTTCACAATTTTAATTCTGAACTAGTTCAAAGTTCAGTTCATTTTACTTTTTTCGTGAGATATTCAAATAAATACTTTTTTTCACACTACAAGCTAGAAATCACTATACGTTCTTTAAACTGCTGATTGTACATTGACATTTGCTCAAGACACTGCAATTGTGGGTTTCATACCAGGTGATGAAAATGTTCATGAGGAGAATCGGTGTCTGTCTCAGTGCATCACTTCCACTAGCCATTTTTTTAAATTGCAGCGCTTTCTCTCCCTCCCATCATTGGTCTCTCTCTCTCTCTCTGTATCTCTCTCTCTGTATCTCTCTCTCTGTATCTCTCTCTCTGTATCTCTCTCTCTCTCTCTCTGTATCTCTCTCTCTCTCTCACCCTCGCGCTCCGAGCTCTCCGCGTCGTTGCCAGTATGTTATTAACTAGCCAACGTTCATTTACAGGGATGTCTGCCGTTCATGACACATAATGTGAACTAATTCACCTTCAAGTTCTTTATTAAAAAATGTGTTGCGTTCAGTTCAACGTTCACGCAAACATTTGCGTGTTCAATGAACGCGTTCTTTTGAACTCGTTCACACACAACACTGGTGATCACTTCATTCTAAATCTGTTTATAGAGAGAGAACATATTCTAAAGTACAATGGAGTGCATAATGTTCTATATACATGCATCAACAAAAAAACTGCAGAACCCAGAAGGATTGATTTTCCTATTTATAGGTATATGTTGAGTTAAATTAACATTCTTGTTTTATTCAACGAATTACGGACAACATTTCTTCCAAATTCCACATATCATTTAGAGCATTTATGAGCAGAAAATGAGAAATGACTGAAATAACAAAAAAGATGCAGAGCTTTCAGACCTCAAATAATGCAAAGAAAACAAGTTCATATTTATAAAGTTTTAAGAGTTCAGAAATTAATATTTGGTAGAATAATCCTGGTTTTTAATCACAGTTTTCATGCATCTTGGCATCATGTTCTCCCCCACCAGTCTTACACACTGCTTTAGGATAACTTTATGCCGTCACTCCTGGTCTAAAAATGTAAGCAGTTCAGTTTGGTTTGATGACTTGTGATCATCCACCTTCCTCTTGATTATATTCCAGAGGTAGATTCAGATTTAACTCCTGAACTCCTGAGTTAAAAGGCCAACTCCCAGAAAAGAGTTACTTTAGCTCGGTTATAGAGTGTATTCGATGGTCACACATATACACTTCAAATGAGTTGATGTTAGCTCTCAGGGAGTTTATTCCAAAAAACAGAATTTTCTGTGTAGGATCAAAAGATAATGACCAAGCTTTGATAATGTTTAAAACCCTGGAAAAAGTTTATTATTTATTTATTTATTTTTTTAATATTCATTTACCAACTATTTGAAATGATGAGTCTTCAGTCTGCGTTTGAAGACGGCGAGTGACTCTGCTGTTCTGACACACAGTGGAAGTTCGTTCCACCAACTTGGTCCTCCAGCACAGAGAAGAGTTGGGATGTCTGTTTTCTGTGTGTCTTGAGTGATGGTTGGTGGAGCTGAGTCATACTGATTTGATGCGGGCGGCAACAGGAAGCCAGTGGAGGGAACGCAGCAAAGGAGTCACATGACTGAACTTCGGACGATTGAAGACACAATATTCCCATAGTTAAGTACAATATGATTATAGATAAACATTGAAGACTAGCTATAAGAATTGAGTCAATACTTCACTCAATACTCATTTTATAAGATGTCTAGTTGTGTCTCTACTATGAATAAATGCCATGTGAGTTTTATTGTGAAAAAAAGTGCTCAGGTCTTTCTGTATAGACCTGCTTTAGATTACTGAATTAGAGATCTCTGAAGAAAGTCAGGTTTTGGCTCTTGCTCATGAATATTCATACATGCAAACATATTGCTTCTGATTGGCTAAAAGCACTGCAGCAGAGAACGCCTACCAGCCTTCCCCCCACAGTCAATTTTACAGCTCTAAAACTCAAAGGACAAAATGTTTTCAGAGATACAGCCTTAGTTATAAAGATATAGCACTGAGTGAGCACTAGGTAAAGTTAACCTTTAAACCTCACTTAACGCCAGACTCTCAGCATTGCTCAGCCATGAGTTAATTCGGTGCTTGGGCAGTTTCACCACGTCAAAGTCTCAGAGTCTGCTCTGTATAATAAAATCAGACGCGACCAGCGCCCACTTTGACTGGTGTTCTGTCGTGTTGAGCTGCCTTCTTAAACCGTGTTTCCCTAGTGTTAATTTAAGGTCTCGGTAAAACGTGGAATCAACTGGAGATCCGATTTAAACCTATAGTTACTTACACAAGATAGCTAATGTTAACTGGCTGGTATTAACAGAGCTGTAAGCTTTTTAACTGACAACACAGTGTCTGCTCTACTGCTGCAGTCCGGCTTCAGATCTGGTTCTGGGCGAGTCCAGGATCTTATGAGTTGATGTAAACACGATGCTGTTCCTGATTGACTTGTTTTTCTGAATATTTTCTTTTACTAGTTTCATGTGCAGCATCATATACAACTCAGAGAGACGTACTGTATTTCACAAACAACAAGAAAAAGTATATTTTAGCGGAAGGAGACCTTTAAAAAATAGTGAAATATATTTAAATTTTAATTACAAATTTCGAGTGGAGTTTGTAAGAAGTTTGTTAGAAGATTCACCCACATAGTTCAACTTTTGTTTAAACTAATTCTCTTATAACTTCTTTCCCCCACGCTGGCATCCAAGGGCAAGAGGCTTGTAGACCTGAAATAGCTGACAATGGCCCTCCAGTCCATAAATGACGAGAGCTTTTGTCTCGCCACAGGCAGAGCACTGAGGAGACACTTGAAGTTGGTGCTACAGCTGAGGCTCATGTGTCTTCTCTGTCATGTTTGTTGTTTGTGAGACATCCAGCATTACGAGTGCATCTGGGAGCAGGTTTATTAATAGCCAGTGACAAAGTTTTGCCGTTTGGTGGACCTTCGCCTGACAGATTATTTCTTTGGGTGTGTTTAGTTTGTGTTTGTTTGTATTGGGAGTGGGAGGTGGTTTTGGCACTGGATATAAAGCAGCAGCCAGTCCCCATATTTTATTGTATTAGACTATTTTATCAAACAGAGACGAGGCTAGTTCTAGTTTTACACCATCCTACATTCCCTGTGGCATAAACTGCAGTTTACCCTACAGTTGTAAGAGTTGAGAAATTAATATTTAGTTTTTCATGCATCTTGGCATATTCTCCTCCACCAGTCTTACACCCTGCTTTTGGATAACGTTTTGCCACTCCTGGTGATACAATCCCAGCAGTTTAGCTTTGTTTGATGGCTTAATTATATTCCAGAGGTTTTCAATTTGGTAAAATAAAATAAAAAAACTCATAATTTTAAGTGGTCTCTTATTTGTTTTCCTGAGCTGCATATAGGTATAGATGTAGTTAGAAATATAGACTCAAATATAGTTATACAGTGGTATAAAAAAAAGTGTTTGTCTCCTTCATGATGTCTTTTTTTTGCATGTTTGTCACTCATTTTTTTTAATTGTCAAAAACAACACAAGTTAAACAAAATGCAGTTTTTAAATAAAGGTTTTCATTTTTAAGGGAGAAAAGTAATCTAGAAATTTAGAAAGAGAACATCATACTTATATTTAAACATGGTGGTGATAGTGTGATGGTCATGGTGGTAGTAGTGTGAGTCTCCTTCTCCTGAAAGAGAATGTCCGGCCATCTTCAACTGAAATGAACTTGGGTTCTGCAGCAGGACAATGATCCAAAACACACCAGCAAGTTCACCTCTGAATGGCTGAAGAAAAACAAAATGAAAACTGTGCAGTGAATCCTATTGAGATGTTGTGGCACCACTGCCTCTTGGATGATCCAGCCAATTGCTCAACAGGTATTGGAAAACATGGGCTGATGACACAACCTACAGCACAGACTTTTTAACTTATCATTAAATACAGTATGTAGTTATTATTATTATTATTTTTTTCTGGCAATCTTGTTTCCATAGTCACTCTGGTGGAACTGAATAAAAATATGTTGTGTTGAGCTGTTCTTGTTCTTAGTCTGAGTCAAAAATAAATATATAGCTCACAAAATATTTGTTTAAATGTACGAAAGTTTACACCATGACTATCTTTTTAGCCATCAACACGTTTCTGGCAGAATTTTATTTGGAGCTGGCCTCCTTTATCCCTTTAACAACCATTCCTGATATGTGCTTGGGGTCACTGTCCTGTTGCAACTCCCAGTTTTGACCATTCAACCATTCTAAGCCGATAGTTTGAAGTCTGAGGTAGTTTTCCTTTTGTATTATTCCATTCACTGTGTGCAATATACCAGTTCCACTTCAGCAAAACAGCATCAGAGCACAATACTTCCACCACCATGTTTAACAGTAGGTACAGCATACTTTAGGGTGATTGCCTTGCCTTTAATTCAAATTGTACATATGCTCTCTGTGGCCAGTCACTCAGTCGCTGGATTGTTCTTGACCATCCGAACCAATTTGCTCTTATCTAAAAGAGACAGCTTTTGTTTTTTTCTTCCAGACTAATTAAATATTAATTAATTTTTTCATGAATATTTAATCAACCTTTATTTAAGCTCTCATTTGGCTGTCATTTACAATGTAGAAGTATTTATGCATACAATATAGATAAAACAGCATTAGCAAGCTATAAAAATTAACAACAAAGATATAAATATAAACACATAAAAGAGCGGAAATCACAGGAAAACAGAGAAATATAATTATGCAATATAGAACAGTGTAATTACTGGATTAGATTTAAATAGTATTGCTTCAAGACCACTAATGGGCTGTGTAATGCAAATATGATATACAGCTCTGGACAAAAATAAGAGACTTTCTTTGATTTTACCAAATTAAAAACCTCTGGAATATAATCAAGAGGAAGCTGGATGATCACAAGCCATCAAACCAAACTGAACTGCTTGAATTTTGCATTTTTGCACCTGTGGCATAAAGTTATCCAAAAGCAGTGTGTAAGACTGGTGGAGGAAAACATGACAAGATGGATGAAAAACTTAAAACTTTATGAATATGAACTTGTTTTCTTTGCATTATTTGAGGGTCTGAAATCTCTGCGTCTTTTTTTATTATTTCAGCCATTTCTCATTTTCTGCAAATGAATGCTCTAAATGAGAATATTTTGATTTGGAATTTGGGAGAAATGTTGTCTGTAGTTCATACCTGTCAAGTTTTAGATTTAAAAATAAGGGATATTTTCCTCTGTCCGCTTAAAGTCGTCCCACCAGCCCAACGAAGCTTCAGTATCCCTTACATTTTAAGACAGGTTTACAAAAAATCTAAAATAACCACATGTGAACCACTTACACACTACAATTAGATTATCAGAATCTGAAATGTTGTGGACATTCCTACATATGTCATTCTTTTAATACAGCCAAATTAAGAACCTTTTTCTAGATATTTAAAAAAGTTAAGATGTCTTTTTGGCATAAATGCACTCTTTTCTACTATATATTTTTTATTTATTTAATAGATTTAAAATTTAACAAAGGGTGCACAAATTCTGCAAAATGACTGTAGGTGAACTAAAAATAGTATCATGAGCTTTTACTAAAAGGACATGGACCAGATATGTTCCATCAGTAAAAAAATAGTCCTAATGGGTCTACACAATTAATACTTTTTAATTATACTTCTTTCTTTTGATCACTCCACCCCTGATCAGTTCAGTTAATTTCGGTCCTCTCCACATTTCTAGTTAAACTGAGTCACAAGCTGTAATCTTTTTATTTTAAAAGGTTTAATCTGTGTGTTTTATTTCGGAGACGAGTATTTTTAAGCAGCTATCAGAAAAATCTCATCACAGTTTACATGATTAGCCTACCCTTACCTTTCTTTTAGAAAAATCGCTGTATATCCAGATCTGTTTTAACATCAGCAGCTCCAACTAGCTGCCTGAACTCACAGCGACGGAGGGGGCTTCACCACACTGACTCTCCTTTGCAAGCTGATTGGCTGTTTCTCCTAAAAGGCGGGACTTTCTCTTTGAACCGGCTCCACGATTGGTTAAGAGACACAGAGTGGTCAATGCCCTGTCTCTATATATTTTTTATTTTAATATAATACGGGAAATTGACGGGAAAATACTAAAACGGGAGGACGGCGGGAAAGAGGAGTAAAATACGGTAGTTTCCCGGCTAAAACGGGAGACTTGACAGGTATGCTGTAGTTTATAGAATAAAAACCATGTTCAATTTACTCAAACACACTGTATAAAATCAGAGAAACTGATTCAAAAAAACTGAAGTAGTCTCTTCATTTTTTTCCAGAGCTGTATATATACATAAAAAATCAGACTACAGATGGGTGGTGTTAGAGTATTAATCACTAATATAACTGAAGTAATTCCACAAAGCCATTACAGATAATACCGAGTACTAGAGTACACTATATGCTACACAGCCACTAATTATGGAGGGGTTACGATTAGTGATTTATTTGAGATGCCTGAATAAAAATCAAGCTGCTTCTGCGTTCCTCAGCAGAGCCCAGCGCCGCGCTGCACCTCCTGACATCTTTCAAAAATAAACTGGGGTTTGCTTTAACTATGTATCGCAACGCCAATGCAATTAAAAGAAGCATTTACTGGTGACATTTGTGGGAGGAGGGAACACCTCAGGAATGCGTGCATGCTGGTGTGTGTGTGTGTGAGTGAGGATGTGTGTGTGTGTGTGTGTGTGTGTAAGCAAATGAGGGGGAGATAATTGCACCCTGTGCGACGGGTTGTGCTAGCGGCGCCTTCGTACAGTTTCAGCTGTGACTAATTAGTTGTACTAGAAGAGAAGCAATACACTCACCCTGCAAATATGTGACTGAGCGAGATACTGGAGAGGCACCGGGAGCCGATGACTGACCGGATCACTGGTTAGTACACAGCCCCACAGCACCACTGACAATCAGCACACACACACACACGCACACACACTGTCAACCCAAATTCTATATCTAAATAAGGCATTTAATTACAGTGAATTATGTATTATGTTTGATTGCATTCCCATAAAATTTGGACTGTAAACTGAATAATCTGAAACACTGAAATAAATGAAGTCAACAACCACATTTTAACGCTTAATTTTCTCCAAATTCAGTTAGTTGTCAAATGACAAATAATATACATATAAAATAAATATAATTATATTTACTGATTATTTTAATTTATTTTAGTGTCAGTTCAAACAAATAAGTAGTAAAAAAAAGAAGTCTCCACCTGGATTTAAGTAAGTAAATGATCTGGGGTTGATGCTGCAGTTGGTCTGCAGGTTTAGGTTCAGCAACAGTATGTGCTGAAAGAATGAGGTCAGCTGACCTCAATACCTGAATAAACTGAATACAGACCAGGTTATTCCATCAATGGATCAATTTTTTCTTCCCTGATGACACGGAGCATATTCCAAGATAACAATGTCAGGATTAATGGGGCTGGAATTGTGAAAGAGTGATTCAGGGAGCATGAGATCATCATTTTCACACATGGATTGAGAGAGAGTTCACCACAGAGTTCAGATCTTACCCTCATTGAGAATCTTTGGGATGTGCTGGATGGAGAAGTGCTGCTTTGTGCAGTGGTCAGACTCTACTACCATCAGCAATGCTGCTGCAAGATCTTGGTGAAAAATTAATGCGACACTGGATTGAAATAATACATTTTCTTTGTCCAGGTAGTTTATATTCAAATGGGATTTTTTTCCATTGCCTTCTGGCTCCATCTGTTTGTATGCTTTGTGTGTGTCTCAGTTTCTGACACTCACCCTCAGTGTGTAGTCAATCCCCAGGCTCAATTACGCATAAAAATAAAACTGCATAATAAATTAATGACACTCTAAATGACATCACAATCTATTTACAATCTATTTAGAGTTTGAGTGCACTTTGATTGGTGATAAAAGTCTAAGAGCTCTGTCATACACTCTATAGTGCAAGGCACGTCACGATTCACACTCCTACCTTACACCACCTCAACAGTCTATTTCCATGCCCTTTCTGCAACCTTAATAAAACAGACAATCAAATTTAACCATTTTAATACAATACAATGCCCAGTGTGCTGTACACGCCCACTTATTAAACACACACCGACTTTGAACTCAACAATAAACAGAATAAAGAATAAAATACATTTTCTATTCTCTTAAATGAGCTTCTGCTGTAACTTTACAGCAATGTGCTATAGATCGCTAAAACAGGGCCCTACATGTGAAGGGCTGCACACCAATCTGTTCACACAACACTCCTTTATATCTAATTGAAGCAATTCAAACTAAAGCTCCTCTTTTATACTTACAGATTGAAAAATCTCTCATTTTAAATATAAACAAAACATACAAAAAAGACAGAAGGGGTGCCACAAAAAAATGATTGATAACTTTAAATTACAAATAAAAAAAAAATCCTTGCAGTTAAAAAGTAGTTTTGACATTGATATTTCCACATAAATATTTTGTGTAAAATTACAGATTTTTTTTTTACAAAGAATGTTTTTATAACTGCCAGATAAAAAAAACTTCTAGCAATAGATAATTTGTGTCATTTTTAGTTTTTTTTCTAGACACTAAAACTCTGTCAATTTCTTGGTTTAATTTTCCTTTGATGGTGGTATTAATTCAAATTAAAAAAGTTTTTAATTTGAATTAAACAAAAATTTCTGTTGCAAAAATCAAAAGTCTAATAATGAACCTAATCTAATTTTTAATTAAAAAAATAGTTACGTAAATAAAGAAACAATAAAAAGTTAGTTCTTTGGAGCAGGACCATTGTGTTGGTTTTGATAGCGTGTGTTAGTCTTGTTTTCTCTGTTTTTTTTTTTAAATAGTAAAGACATTCCTCTCCTAAAAAAACAGCAGAAAAACAAACACATTCAGATCATGCCAGTGTGTCCTCCGTCTCTGTGCTCCGCTCCACCTCTTCTTTTTTCTTCTTCATGCAGTTTGTTTGGGAGCTGTGGCTTAACCAAACAGAAATGGAGTCTTTACAGGAAACCTAGACAATGTCTCCTTTGTTGTGAGTCTTTCTCTGCTTTCAAATGGTTTTATTCCCTCAAATGCTTCTGTGGATTTATGGCTGTGGTTTGACGTGTGAAACCGCAGATGGGTTGTGTAGTATTTCTCCTGGCTAAAGGAGAAACCCACCAGCGTGCCGGTGTTGCCAGCGCGGAACTCCTCGCCAGGAGGGAAAAGGTCACCATGCTGGGTCAATATCGGTATACTGTGCTTTTTGTGTCGCGGTATAGCTGTTTAAATTTCATACAAACACTATATATTTATATATATGTAACAATATATTTCTTAAAATTGACTCATTACAACACTTTATTATACAAACAGTGTTATACTCCATTTTAAAAACTTTGAACTTTTTTGTCCGCAGTGTAACCTGGTTAAGTTGAATAGTTTTTGATGTTTTCAAGATTGGTACCACTTTAAAATAAGACTACCTCTATAAAGGGTTTATAAATGGTTTACAATCAGTTTATTAATGGTTACTAATGAGGTTGGAATTGCCTTAAAATCATTAATAATCAGTTATAACACATATGAAGAAAGGGCAACAATGACCTGTTGTTTGCCAAATAGTGAAACCACAGCCATCTATATTGTTGCCCTTTCTACTGATTATTAATATTTTTAAGGCATTTGCAACCTAATTAGTAACCATTAATAAACTAATTGTAAACCATTTATAAACCCTTTACAAAGGTAGTCTTATTTTAAAGTGGTACCTGAAGATTTTTTTAATGTATGCATTTAATTAATCAATTTAGATATTATATTTATACTGAGCTAAGATAAAATGTTATGCTGTTGTAAATATCAACATAATCAATAGACATTTAGAAAATATAAATATATCTTTGGAAAAAAAGCAAGGTCACCATGAACAATCCAACACATCTGCAACTCGTAATCAACCCTGTTTTCATCACGTGCTAATTTTACTAAAATTGAAAGTGATTAAATAGGGAAAATAGAATTTCTATGTAGTCTGAAGGTTTACAAATATAATAAACATTCTATAATGTTTGAGAGCACAAAGGCACACGTTTTGTAAAAAAGGACTAAAAGAACTTAAGAAGAAATATTACCTCATAATTCAACTAATATTAAACTTTTATATAAAAAAAGTTTTACCTAACAGAACCTAATAGTTTTATGTTGACATGGGTTTCTGTTGAAAGTAATACAGTATACAAATGCTTTATACAATGTGTTGGCCTGCAAAATAAACATTTTTACACTTAAATGTCATTACACATACAGCATTTTAGTACTTAAGTACAGTAGTGAAGTAAAAAAAAAAAATACTCCAGTAGATACAGATACAGCATTTTAGTACTTAAGTACAGTAGTGTAGTAAAAAAATTATACTCCAGTAGATACAGATACAGCATTTTAGTACTTAAGTACAGTAGTGAAGTAAAAAAAAATACTCCAGTAGATACAGATACAGTATTTTAGTATTTAAGTACAGTAATGAAGTAAAAAAATACTCCAGTAGATACAGATACAGCATTTTAGTACTTAAGTACAGTAGTGTAGTAAAAAAATAATACTCCAGTAGATACAGATACAGCATTTTAGTACTTAAGTACAGTAGTGAAGTAAAAAAAAATACTCCAGTAGATACAGATACAGCATTTTAGTACTTAAGTACAGTAGTGAAGTAAAAAAATAATACTCCAGTAGATACAGATACAGCATTTTAGTACTTAAGTACAGTAGTGAAGTAAAAAAAAAATACTCCAGTAGATACAGATACAGCATTTTAGTACTTAAGTACAGTAGTGAAGTAAAAAAATAATACTCCAGTAGATACAGATACAGCATTTTAGTACTTAAGTACAGTAGTGAAGTAAAAAAAAATACTCCAGTAGATACAGATACAGCATTTTAGTACTTAAGTACAGTAGTGAAGTAAAAAAATACTCCAGTAGATACAAATACAGTATTTTAGTATTTAAGTACAGTAATGAAGTAAAAAAATACTCCAGTAGATACAGATACAGCATTTTAGTACTTAAGTACAGTAGTGTAGTAAAAAAATAATACTCCAGTAGATACAGATACAGCATTTTAGTACTTAAGTACAGTAGTGAAGTAAAAAAAAAATACTCCAGTAGATACAGATACAGCATTTTAGTACTTAAGTACAGTAGTGAAGTAAAAAAATAATACTCCAGTAGATACAGATACAGCATTTTAGTACTTAAGTACAGTAGTGAAGTAAAAAAAATACTCCAGTAGATACAGATACAGCATTTTAGTACTTAAGTACAGTAGTGAAGTAAAAAAATAATACTCCAGTAGATACAGATACAGCATTTTAGTACTTAAGTACAGTAGTGAAGTAAAAAAAAATACTCCAGTAGATACAGATACAGCATTTTAGTACTTAAGTACAGTAGTGAAGTAAAAAAATAATACTCCAGTAGATACAGATACAGCATTTTAGTACTTAAGTACAGTAGTGAAGTAAAAAAAATACTCCAGTAGATACAGATACAGCATTTTAGTACTTAAGTACAGTAGTGAAGTAAAAAAATAATACTCCAGTAGATACAGATACAGTATTTTAGTACTTAAGTACAGTAGTGAAGTAAAAAAATACTCCAGTAGATACAAATACAGTATTTTAGTATTTAAGTACAGTAGTGAAGTAAAAATAATACTCCAGTAGATACAGATACAGTATTTTAGTACTTAAGTACAGTAGTGAAATAAAAATAATACTCCAGTAGATACAGATACAGTATTGTAGTACTTAAGTACAGTAGTGAAATAAAAATAATACTCCAGTAGATACAGATACAGTATTTTAGTACTAAAGTACAGTAGTGAAGTAAAAATAATACTCCAGTTGATACAGATACAGCATTTTATTACTTAAGTACAGTAGTGAAATCATTAAAAATAATACTCCAGTAGATACAGTATTTTAGTACTTAAGTACAGTAGTGAAGTAAAAAAAAATACTCCAGTAGATACAGATACAGCATTTTAGTACTTAAGTACAGTAGTGAAGTACAAAAATAATACTCCAGTAGATACAGATACAGCATTTTAGTACTTAAGTACAGTAGTGAAGTAAAAAAATAATACTCCAGTAGATACAGATACAGCATTTTAGTACTTAAGTACAGTAGTGAAGTAAATAATAATACTCCAGTAGATACAGATACAGTATTTTAGTATTTAAGTACAGTAGTGAAGTAAATAATAATACTTCAGTTGATACAGATACTTCATGACTATATATATCTGTCTATAACTCTCATGTCTATGTTATAAGCATGGCTTTATAAAAGGCTTTATAAAACATTTATTTGAATGAAAATGCAGTCTAGTCTCTGGACACTCTGGAAACAGGTCTTTGTGCAGTAAAAGTGTTGATGCTCAGTTTAAGTAAGTAAATAAAAGAGGAGAAAGAGCGTGATGACTCCGGCTCGTGCTCAGGATGTGATTGAGCGTGTCTGTTAGCACCTTCTTTGTTCTTTTATTTTTTTGCTGGAGTGGACGGGAAGGAAGTGATTTCACATCGTCTCAATCGAGAAGCTGGATCATTCAACACAGAGCTGACATAGTCTAACATAGTCTAGGTACTGATATTATTTTAGTGTGTGTGTGTGTTCAGATCAAACCTGTATGAATAAGGGTGTACATGTTTGGATAAACGTCTTTACTTTGCAGTGAACCCAGAGAAAGCTTCATCTACAACATCACCACCAGAACAACATCTGTACCTGAGGACAAAACACTATACAGTGGTGTGAAAAAGTATTTGCCCCCATACAGATTTCTTTTGTTTTTGCACTTTTGACATACTTACATTTTTCAGATTATCAAACATAAACTTTATTATCAAACAAAGATAACATGAGTAAATACAAAAAGCACATTTTAAACAATGATTTAATTTATTAAGGAAAAAAAAAACTATCCAAACCAATCTAGCCCTGTGTGAAAAAGTGTTTGCCCCCAATAAATTAACTGTGATTAATCACAATTTTTGAAAAGCTGAGTTCAATTTTAATACTAACAACAACCAGGCCTGATTACTGCCAGACCTTTTAAATCAGGAAATCACTTAAATAGAGCCTTTCTGACAACATGAAGCAGATACAAGCTCTCAAACAGCAGCACATAATTAAGAAATAAAAAAAAACAATGAAGACAAGAAAACAGTCATTGATCATCTATCAGTCTTAAAAAGGTTATATAGTCATTTCTTAAGCTTTGGGACTCCAGAGAACCACAGTGAGAGCTGTTATGCACTATAAGGTGCACAAAATCCAGTAATGTTCCCAAAAATCATCAGTGCGCCTTATAATCTTGTGCACTTTATGTAGGAATTTTTACAAGTCAGGTATTAAGGAGTACAGGAGTACTGCTGAAGTACAGAGTTATACAGAGGTTTCAGTTTAGTTCTCCAGCACAGAGGCTGTAGCAGTATGAACGTTAGCTGCTAACCGCGCTAATCGCTAGCTCTTTAGCCGTTCAGAGGTGAGGAAAATAGGCCTGTAGCCTGCTGCTAACCCCAGCTAGCATGACTGGAGCAGCATTAGCATTAGCCTCTAACCGCACTAGCTCTTTCGCTATTCAGACGTGAGTCTAAGCTTACTGTAAATAATTGGAAGCACTTTACTCACCCAAATAAACAGTTTTCAGGAAATAAATCTGTGTAGATTAACATCCAGCACTCGTTTCACTTTAAAATAAAATGTTTTTTTTTTTTTTTTTTACTTAACTTAGCTTAGCTTTACAGGTCCAAGTGGTGAGAGCTGCTGAATTAGAAGGAAAACATGACAACACCCCTGTTCTAGAAACTAGATCAGCTCTTCTGTTCACACAAACTTTTTACACTTATTCCAGTGCTTACTGAAGAATACTGCCACACCTATTACTACATACTGTAAGCAGTTACATATGAGGCATCTGTGACCCTGTGACATGGTGTAAAAACAAGCGTGTTTGTGTTATGGATTTTGTACGACTGCTTGTAGTGCATTATAGACTCCAGGGATTAGCGCTGTGGCTTAAGCAGACCCGATGCATTGCGTACACACGCGATACTATTATACACACACACACACACACACACTCTCCTTACACCTTCTTTTCCCATAACCCCATGTATACCTTGTGGCGTCCACTGATGAATTGCTAAAATAGGATTATGATGGTTATTAGATAAAAAAGGTGCATACCATTCTACGGCCAGGCTGCAGACGAGAAATGACTGTTCTTCAAAAACTTGGCCTCCTGTGTGAGGCTTTGTGGTGATGTCATGCATAATTGTCACATGGTGATACTGTGGCGTTTAATTGTGCCGTTTTCACTTTTTACATAAATAATTTATAATAAAACAACTAAAATTTTAAAGTAAACTCCCTTAGGCCCAATCTTATTATTTTACCCCTTGGCCCTACCACTTCCTCCTTGTGCATGCCAAAGGGTTAGGAGTGTTCTGATTCTTGATCCTGGGCTGAAGGGGTAGGTTTGGGGAAGGGATAGAGCTTGTTAGCCCTTCATACAGATATTTTTCAGCTGCACACTTCAAACCGAGGGGTATTAGAATCACTGTAAGATGTCAGAACAAGGGACCAAAGAAACCCACAAATGTAAATATTTTCCTCGTTAAAAGTGACGATTAGCTCTATATTACCATAGTTTAATGTGTAGTTTTAATGTTTTATGGCAGAATGTTTCATAACAAGCATCAAAATAATCGCTAGTAGTTTGTCTCAGTAGCCATCTAGCTAGCTTACTTTCCTGTTCCACCTCAAATGGTACGACAGACAGCAGGGGCTGCAGCATTTAAGGCGGAACGGAAAAAATAAAATAAAATAAAAGCTAATCAAAGCTAATTTCAGCTCCCCATCACAGAGGAAATAAAAAATGTACGATAATAATTATTTTCTGCATGAGAGTTTGAAGGGTTGTCCCAATTCTTAGGGGGAGGATTTCACCCCTTTCTCTTGTAATTATATTCCAAGGGAAAGGGTTACACTCGGAAAGAAGGGGTAGGGGTAAGTGGTAGGGCCTTAAAGTTGAATGTGCATAGTGAATTGTGGGTAACTTGAGGGCTGTGAAGCATTACTCATCTTGTTTTACACATCTTGGTTGTATTTTCTCAGTTAGATTTATGAGGTAGAGTCACCTGGAGTGGCTTTCAGTTGTTGTGCTGATCTACTCGGCCTGAGGCCTCATGCCTACGACCACAGCACAGCAGTGCCAATATTACACATTATAGCACAAATCAGTAAGTGTATTACTGCTTAATTATTATTGCTTAATTATTATTGCTTAACTACTCAACTAAGTAATGAAAAAAGACTTTTGAAGAACATACTGAAAGTATGTTGAGTGCACAAAAATGCTATAATGGCTCTCATCAGAACTGCTCCAAGTAAGGAAGAGCAAGAGTTTCCTCTGTTGCACAGGATAAGTTTATCAGAGTTACCATCCTAAATAACTGCAGGTTAACAGCTCCCCAGATAAAAGCACCTAAATGCTGCACAGATGCTACGTTCACATTACAACCCACATTGCTCAAATCTGATTTTTTTGCTCAGATCGGATTTGGCTATCTTGACGGTTCACATTCATAAATGTAAGTGAGCTATATCTGTGTGTAATGTGAACCAATCTGTTTCTGAAACTCCTCACATGCTCACATTGATACCTGTATAAACGTCTCCTTCTTCACCAACAACAAAAAAAAAACATCATATTTGAAAGACTTATAACAGCTCATATGTGGAGCATCTTTTGCTGGAGTGGAGAGTAAACAGCTGGTCTGAAGTACATGTTCAGGTCTAGGAGGGGAAAAAAGGCCAGGCGGTTTGCTTTTGCTGTTTTTGCAGCTATAGCTGCACAGCTGCACCAAGAGATCTGTGGATACAAGAGAGAAGAATGTAGTGCATGCGTAAAAGCAAAAACACGCATGAATTCTGATTTGAGCGTTCACATTCATGTCGCATGTACATGGATCGGATACGTACCCGATTTAGGACCACATATGAAAGTGACTCAAATCTGATTAAAAAAAAAAATCTTATTTGGCACGTTCACACATCTATGAAAAAATCGGATCTAAACCACATTGAGCAAAAAATCTCATTTGAGACACTTCAGCCTGGTAATTTGTAACCTACATATGCTGCAGATAGTTTTAAAGAAGGTAGAAAGAAATTACAACTCATTCTCCATAATCAACCCCACACACACTCTTTCAGACACGCATACATACATCTAAACTCATCCTCTATCTCCTTCTTTTTGTGTGTCTTTGTGTGAAAGAAACTCGATGTGTGTTTATGCAGTTCCTCTTCTGCGAGTTGCCCTTTTCTCCGAATGGATTTTCACATGATGTTTAGGGGAAGAGATCAATGGGTCACAGCCAGTGGCAAGAACAGCAGTCAATGGGAAGGAAAGCAGTAGGGTGGTATTGGGAAAATGGATTTTCTACCTCTTCCTGTCTTGCTCTTTATCTCTTTCCATAGGGCCTTTACTTTAAAACACAGGGAGGAGAGGGAGAGCCAGGGATCTGTGCACTGCACTTTTGTTCACTGAAACAAGTGCTATTTTTATGTCTCAAATCAATTTTAAGATGCCTTTACAAACATTAGTGAAAGAGTGAAAGAACGAGTGCTTCACTGAACAGAACACTGAATTCCAGCTTGGTAGTGCATAGTGTCTCCGTCCAATGAAAAACAAGTATCTCCAAAACAGCAACTTTACAGGAGAGAGATAAAACCTTCTTAAGTTTCAGTGAAAGTCAATGTAAAAACTGTTTATTTCAGGTAATTGTGGAGAAATTCTATTGGTCCATTCATCAAGAAATTTAAACACAGTATAAGGGACAGTTGGTTTGTTGAAATAATACACTAATGTAAAAATCAAAGGAAATGATGTTAATGAATCAATGCAAACTTTTAACAGTATTTATTACAAAGACATTGTCTCTAGCCACACCCAGGCCTGATTATTGCCACACCTGTTCTCAATCAAGACATCACTTAAATAGGACCTGCCTGACGAAGTGAAGTCCCCAAAAGATCCTTAAAAGCTACACATCATGCCGAGATCCAAAGAAATTCAGGAACAAATGAGAAAGAAGGTAATTGAGATCTATCAGTATGGAAAGGGTTATAAAGCCATTTCCAAAGCTTTGGGAATCCAGCGAACCACAGTGAGAGCCATTGTCCACAAATGCTGAAGACATGGAACAGTGGTTAACCTTCTCAGGAGTGGCCGGCCGCCCAAAATTACCGCAAGAGCGCAGCAACGACTCATCCAAGAGGTCACAAACGACCCCACAACAACATCTAAAGAACTGCAGGCCTCACTTGCCTCAGTTAAGGTCAGTGTTCATGTCTCCACCATCAGTAAGAGATTGGGCAAAAATGGCCTACATGACACAGTTCCCAGACGAAAACCACTGCTGAGCAAAAAGAACATTAAAGCTCGTCTCAATTTTTCCAGAACACATCTTGATGATCCCCAAGACTTTTGGGAAAACATTCTGTGGACTGATGAGACAAAAGTTGAACTCTTTGGAAGGTGTGTGTCCCAGTACATCTGGCGTAAAAGAAACACTGCATTCCAGAAAAAGAGCATTATACCAACAGTAAAACATGGTGGTGGTAGTGTGATGGTCTGGGGCTGTTTTGCTGCGTCAGGGCCTGGAAGACTTGCTGTGTTAAATGGAACTATGAATTCTGCTGTCTACCAAAAGATCCTGAAGGAGAATGTCCGACCATCTGTTCGTGACCTCAAGCTGAAACGAACTTGGGTTCCGCAGCAGGACAATGATCCAAAACACACCAGCAAGTCAACCTCTGAATGGCTAAAGAGAAACAAAATAAAGACTTTGGAGTTACCTAGTCAAAGTCCTGACCTGAATCTGATTGAGATGCTGTGGCATGATCTTAAAAAGCTGTTCATGTTCAAAAACCCTCCAATGTGGCTGAATTACAACAATTCTGTGAAGAAGAGTAAAGCCAAAATTCCTCCACAACGCTGTAAAAGACTCATTGGAAGTTATCGCAAATGCTCTAAACTAAAGAAGCAGTTACGTTAATTAAAAGTAGCAATAAAGCATCAATTTAAATATCATACAATACAGTGAAACCATCATATGTATTTTTCGATAATGTTGTGGTTCAATCAATATTAGATCACATGCATTCTGCTAGCCAGCACCCACTCCTCACATTTTATTAAAAATAAAATAAAATTGGATAGATATGCAACACAGATGAGGCCTGCATGCCTGTAAAGGCCAACACCCACGCGCACACACACACACACACACACACACAGACGCACACACATATACACTTAAGTGCAGACATTCCAAACATGTGAATGCCTTGAGAAGTGGGCTGAAGGTGTCAAGCCTGTTGATCTTATCTTCTCTCTTTTCTTAGACGCTATTTCTCTCCCTCTCTCTCTCTCTCTCTCTCTCTTGCACTCTCTCTCTCGCCCATCCCCCCCACCCTTCCCTTCTCCTCCTCAACGATAAATTACACACAAACTCAATGCACATCTCTTTGTTCGGCCCGCCAAATAATTCAATTCATTTCGGTGCAGGCTTTATATTCTCATTGATGAATGCACGAGCAATGCAATTATGCTGCTCCATGCATTACTACACAGCTCCTGTAGTGTAGCACACACTACACACACACACACACACACACACACACACACACTACGCACACACACAGGAGTGCATGCTTTAACTGAGTTACATGACTAAGAGCCATTCTTTTTCTCTGCCTCTCTCTTTTTCACTTGCCCAAACACATACTCTCTCTCTCTCTCTCTCTCTCTCTCTCTCTCTCTCTTTCACATGCACTCATCCAGACTGATTTCAGACTGAACATTAACTCACTCAAACACACTCTTTCTCATACAATCAAAAACACACCACCATTTTTATCATTTTATGAGTTTTTACATTCTTACTTGTGCATAACCCCACAAATGGAAAAACATGTCTTATTTATTTCCATGTCAAATTGAGTTGCTTTAAGGTGTTAAGGTATACAGCTATTCTCGTTTAATTGAAAATCAGAGTTTTGAAGAACTAAATCTAATTTCTAAAATGATCTAACATCCAATAAATACAATCTCTACCTTGCCCACATGTTTACTTTGAGTCTTCACACCCCTCCACCATCATGTCTCCCATTCCAGGCCTTCCTTCTCTTCAGTTTTCTTCCCAATAATCACAAGCTTATGACATACGCCCAATTAGCAAAAAACATACTTGGGTAACACTTTACTTGGATGGTCCATTGGATGGCCTCGTTGACGCTCAACTGACATTCAACCAACATTCAATTGAATGTCTGTTAACTGCAACTTAAACATATGTTGAATATAAATGATTTAAAATAGAATATAACCCTACACCTAACCCTAACCTTAACCCTTAATCAACCCTAAAATCTAACCCTACACTTATCCCTAAACCTAACCATAACCTAAACTTTAAATCTAACTCTAAACCCAATACTAAAATGTTAAGATTAGAGTTTGGGTTAGAGTTGGATGTAGGGTGACATTCAATAGAGAATCATTTACTTTCACATTTTAGCTCAATTGCATTTAATAGACATGCAGTTAAATGTTAGTTGAATGTCAGTTGAGCATCATCAAATGGACCATCCAAGTAAAGTGTTACCCATATTTGCTATTCAAATTTGTTTTCTATAAAGGGGACATATTATACCTCTTTTTACACATTAGAATAGGTTTATGGGCTCTGTCACTTTTATGCAAATAAGCTGTTGTATACACCGAGTGTTTACCACATGTCACTGTTGAATGGCAAAACATGAACAAGCTTGAACATACACAAAACTCATTATTTGAAACTTTTTTACACCTTCCTCATCTGCTGAGTTGCTACAGCCAATAGGATACAGATTCCTCCATCAGACAAAGTCTGCTGACGAATCATGCTGTGTACTGTCTAAACATCTCAACCAGCAGCCTGAAATGTTGAATCTTCAACTGATCTAGCGGGTGGGGCTCTGGTGGTGTTGACAGGTAAGGGGTGGTGTCGGGGTGGTTCTATGCAGATTTCCTTCTTGTGACTTCACAATAAAGGAGCCATCCAAACGACTCAACTAACTTACAGAAAACGGATTGTTTTTTTTTCCCCACACTTGTAGTGTTTAAAGGGGCAGTCCAGACCCAATCAAAACTGGAGCTATAAAGCGTATGTACTACTATCTATAATTGGAGAAGAGGTTTGCATTGCATATTTTAAACAAAAGTAGCTCATCCACTAAAATGTTCTGAAATGATCCTGGCTGGTTTAAGATCATCTTAATGTCAGCATGTTCTACAACATCAAATTAACAAAAGGTTGGGAGCTTCTTTGTAAAAGTACATTATTTGTTATAATAACTTGTAAGCTAAATCTTATATATCCTCACTGACATAATAAAACACTTAGTTTCTTATAAAATCTAAACACTCCAGAAACATAAAGCAGTAAAGCACACCAGCACCTAAACCATCCAACACTTATACCAGCCAGTTTGGACCATTTTAGATGGACATGAATTCATGCTTGTCAAAGATGTTTGCTTCAGGTGAAATGTTTAAATGTTTCCTGGATATGAATTGACTCATATAAATGTAAATGTAATATATTTGTAATAAATACATTCCATTTGTTTAAATATTTACATATTAAGTAAAAAAAAAATCCCTGGTCCCGATACTTTCTAATCAGCTTATTAGTGGCCAATTAGGGATATAAAATGGGTGTGTCGAAGCAGCAAATGCACTAAAATGCAGAGGGTTCCAAAAAATGGGTGCATTCTAATTGCTTGTATAGCTGCTCTCATTCTTATAGCTCATATTAACTCGTTTTGAGTATAAAGTTCATTTAAAGCTCCACTAGGTAGGATTGAGATTTTGTGCTCGTGGGCTCCCCCACAGTTGTAGAAAGTAATAAATGTTTCAGGCGGATTAGTTTCTCTTTCTCGTTTTCTGGCTTTCACAGACATATTCGGTCTCTTTCCAGCTTCTGCCAGAGTGTCTGTATGTTAGTTTGTAAAGAATGAACCAGTAGTCCTCGTAGAACTATTAGAACTAAAGGTCGGAAAGCAGGTCGCAGTTCTCGCGTTGGTCGCGGCCGCCTCGGAAAACTTACAGAGTCTGGTTTGAGCTCAGAGGAGCTCCGGCACAGACACGAGAGCACCGCTATTCCTCCTATTACACCTCAATGCAGTGCTGCAGTGAGTTTCAAGCTGTAATTTTACTTCCTTAAAAAGATCGAAAATCAAGAATTTCCTACCTAGTGCTGCTTTAAATTTTGATGTGATTTTACAAAGAAATTCTAACAGTGAAGTAAAGTTCTATTCAAAAACAGAACAGTGCTTTTCCCTATGGCTCCTGACATTATTGATTTGTGCAACAGGCATGTAATGGGGGGTTGGGGGGGTGGGGGGGGGGGGGTAAGGGGGTGGCATCACTGTGTACTGTTGCCCACCTGGACTACCTTCCCTTGGGTATTTAGTTATATATATTCAGTTATTGGTTGACTGTCTTTCCACAGCGTTACAGGTCATATGAGCAAGTTACCATTTTCTTTTTGCACAGTGTGATTGATTTCTTGCTGGCTTGGAACTACAATGCAGTGACTGAACTAAATTAATTTTCCTATGTAATATCTATTGTGCTCTCTGGACTCCCTAGGCCACTGATGGTAAAGCAGCTCGAGCAGGATTTGAACCAGCAGTCCTCTGATTATAGTGGAAGCTCCTTAGTCCGCTGGAGCACTCTGAGCCCCTATCTGTTGTATTTTGAGGGTGGTTTTGCTGGATGCTACTCTCTCGCAGTGCAAGATGGCCACGAACCATTTAGGTAGCTTTATGTTAAAGTGAAGAGAGGCGTAGAGTTACAGCAAGCAGCTTGGAGACCTCCCTGTCCTAAGCAAAGTGCTTCACTTAAAATGCTTTTCAGGCTGTCCTGATCGTTGCCTGTGGAGAAAAAAGGAAGGACCTGCCAGTTGATTAATGGGCCAGGTGTAAACAAAGCCCTTGAAACAAAAGCGCCGGGTGTAAAGAACCGAGATAAGGAGCGACTCCAGTCAAGTTCGCCTTCATCCCTCTTCCACTAACGACCTCTACTGTCGCACGGCGACGGCTGGAGCGGGCCCTGGGCAAGAGAACACAGCGAGACAAGGGAGAGAGAGGAGAGAAAAGATGCCCTGACACACGCATTCATTCCTGGGACGATAAGAGATAATTACGAGAGGAAGAGACCTGTTTGGTTCTTTTGAATAAATAAATATATAAAGAGGGAAACATATGACCTGCGTGAAATATGGACAATGCCATTTCTGATTTCATTTAAATAGACTGCTTTTTATGGGGCAGGGCCAGGGGACTCGAGACTGGAATTTAAAATTGGGAAAGCATCACAGAGTCTTAAAAGCAGGAGAGACGCCATATTTGCGTAGACCCATGACAGTACTCAACACTGGTGTAGTAATTAAATGGTAAAATACTGTGTGTTTTTTTATTTGAGTAGTACTGTATTTTTCGCACTATAAGGTGGACCGGATTATAAAGTGCACTTTATCAATCATCGTCTATTTTCTGGTCTGTTTTCATACATAAGGTGCACCGGATTATAAGGCACTAATAAGGAACAGGGGTGTCGCCATTTCTTTTCCTCAAATTCAAAGTAAACCGCTCTATAAGACACTAGTGTGACAATATCTCGCAACTAGACTCAGCAAATATCCAAGTAAATATAGTCCTAATAGTAAGCTGATGTCCCACAGGTGTGTGGGAGGGGCAGAGTCAGCTTATTAGTACTCTGAGGAGGCTGATCTTAAAGGTGCAGGTGTGACATTCCATTTATTTCCAATAAGCTTTAGATCTTCAGATTACACTAAGGCTGGGTGCAGCAGCATTAGCATAAACAGCTAACAGTAAATTAACAGAGTTACACTGAGGAACCCTGGGTGTTCCGGTAAGCCGGCAATTATAGTTTGTCCCACGTATCTTATTTTAACGAACTAATTTTTAACATGCTAATACTGCTCCAGTCTCGGTGCTGGAAAACTAAACACCTGTATAATGCTGTACTTCAGTGTAGTGGATTTATGGTTCCTTATAACCTGAATGATTAAATTTTTGCATAAGGCTCACCTTATTATAAGGCTTACTTACTTGAGGTCCAAGTCCAGGTCCAGGGGTACCTCCCTGAAATTAATTTTAGCAACTCGGGATGTCTGGGAATCAATTGGTATATCCATAACTGTCAGCATGAATACTGCACTTTTTAGGATATATTATTCTATATATAGCTACTGTCACTGAAAGCTACTTAGAAATCAAATATGTGTAGAAATATAAATTATTTTGTGCAGTTTGTTAGAAGATAAACTGGTTTTATTAATCTGGATCATCCTCTAAATGCAGTACAGGCTTGAGAATGAGAAATAGTAGGTTCCAAAGCCCTAGCAATGGTTTGGTTATTACAGGTTCTAGTCTTTAAAATAAAACTTTAATAATTATATATATTATAATGTAGGACAATACTATTTGTATTGTAGTGGTCTTCACTTTTCATACATGTTATTTTAATGATTTATTCATATCTTTATATCATATTCATTAGTGTGTTCATTAAGGGAAGGTTATGAGTTTTATGTTTGTGGTAGATGTTGTGTAGTTCATAGTGAGTGAGAGGAAGGGAATGGGCTCTATGTTTTAGCCTAGATATTATGTGCAGATTCATCATCTTCTCATATTTTGTTGTTTTTGGTGAATCTCTGGCAGTACAGTGTGGTTTGTTCTTTCTCCCTCTGTCACTTCCTACTGGGACCACCTATTTCCTGTCAGGGTGTGTGGCCCTCCATCAGTTCCTCTGGGAAGATTTTGGAAAAGGTGTGTGTGTGTGTGTGTTTCTGTATGGAGTTCCTGTATTAAATATCCATTAGTAAAACATGTATTTATTCATATTATTTACATTATATTTATTACAGTTTTTCATTTGCATTAACTAAGTGATCACTTAAAAATTATAAGTTTCTTTGATTTTACCATATTGAAAACCTCTGGAATATAATCAAGAGGAAGATGGATGATCACAAGCCATCAAACCAAGCTGAACTGCTTGAATTTTTGCACCAGGAGTGATATAAAGTTATCCAAAAGCAGTGTGTAAGACTGGTGGAGGAGAACATAATGCCAAGAAGCAGGAAAACTGTGATTAAAAACGAGGCTTATTCCACCAAATATTGATTTCTCTTAAAACTCTTAAAACTGGTCTGAAAGCGCTGTTAGCTTTGATGGCGTATACAAACTATTTATTATAGTATTGTTACATTACTCATTTATTTCTACAAAGCAACTAATCAGAAAAAAAAACTGACCATACTTTGAGTACGGAGTGAGGGAAAGTGTATAAAGTAAAGTAAATCATGAATAGTTAAGTTTATCTGTAATATTTGGATGAGTATGTTGCTGCAGCTGCTGCTGTTTTAAGATTTATCTTGAGGTAAGTGGTTAGCACTGTCCTGTCCTGAACGCACTGCCTCAAAAGGTTTCTTATTTGTCAAAATGCTGCCGAACTACCTAGGCAGCTGCCTTTAGATTGGACCACAGCTGCTATCAACATTCCACCCCTAGTGCTGGAAATGTGCAGGAAAATACTTGGACTCCATTAGGAACCTCTATAACTCCATAACGAGATGTCTGGTAAGTTGCATTTTACAGGTACAGAAGTACACACTACTTCTGTACATGTAGCTCAAACAATATTACCCATATCAGTCTATAATAATGTATCTGTTCCTGGTACCCTTTATCTACCTTCCTAATAGCTTTGCAGTGTATTTTTGTCTGCCTTTTAAAGCTCCACTAGTTAGGATTGAGATTTTGTGCCCGTGGGCTCCCCCTACAGCAGTAGAGTGTAATAAATGTTTGAGGCAGATTAGTTTCTCTTTCTCGTTTTCTGGCTTTCACAGACATATTCGGTCTCTTTCCAGCTTCTGCCAAAGTATCTGTATGTTAGTTTTGTAAAGAATGAACCAGTAGTCCCTGTAGAACTGTTAGAACTAAAGGTCGGAAAGCAGGTCGCAGTTCTCGCGAGCGTTGGTTGCGGCCGCCTCGGAAAACTTACAGAGTCTGGTTTGAACTCAGAGAAGCTCCGGCACAGACACGAGAGAACACCGCTATTCCTCCTATTACACCTCAATGCAGCGCTGCAGTGAGTTTCAAGCTGTAATTTTACTTCTTTAAAAAGATCAAAAATCAAGGAAATCCTACCTAGAGTGGCAACTACAAACCGAGAGCTACGAGAAAAGCTCTTCAGTGGTCTATAAACACGACCATATCAGGTGAACGAGTTCCTCTTTGGAGAAAACTAAGAACAGAATCGCTATCAGTAATGATGTAAAGCCTCTCCTAAAGTGGACTTCTAACTCCCACAAACCTCTCTGCTAACCTGTGCTGACTGACCTGCATTTATTTACGACGTAACAGGAGAAATGGGAAAGCTCCCATGTTCCCCCAGCTAAATACCTCAGATACGGCTGAGAAAACTCCCTCAGAGCCCTCTTCTCTCCTCTTAGTGCCTTCACACTCATCCCTGATCTAACTACATAGCTATGGCCCTAAATCATTACATGACATCAGTGTTAACTCGGCCTGGCCTTTCAGGATGGATTCTGCTTTTACGCTGGGTGTAGAGGAACTGGAGATTTAGGTTTTCACAAAGGGTTTATCAACAGGAAGCAAAGGATATTGAACATATAACACAGGAACATCCATTAGAATATAAGTAGATAATGGAAACTTGGAGATAATATTAGCATTTTGTTGCTTTATATTTTATCTTAGAATGTAGTGCAGTAGTGTAGCAAATAATGCTTTTATCACCGGTAGATGTGTAGAAGTACTACAGCACAGGTGAAAAAATATGTTATGGAAAAATGTATGTATAAAAAGGCAAAGGTTTCTTAGGCTATTGGGTCATATTTTATCGTATGATAAAGTTAAAACTTTATCGAATGGATTTCCTGATTTTGCTGTTTACACTTGCCCACTTCATGCATCGTAAGTATCAGAATTATTTCTGGATAAGGCAAACCCGATAAAAATATAAAAAAATAAGTGTAAATGCATTCCAGACATTGAATATTAAAACAGATACAATCTAAACGCTAAAACCACTACAGGAGGTGGACTGAGATGCATTTGAACCTAACATGTTATAGCAGTGTAAACACATATATCTCTCCCAGACCTTTTTGACAACCAAGGGCCAATCCCATTTCACCCCTTGCCCCTACCACTTAGCCACTTTGCGGTAGGGTGTCCAGATTCCTGTCAGTATAGCTGGGTAGGGTGGTGGAGGTGTAAGGGCTACATGTCCCTGTAGGGTTATGAGAAATCGCTTGCAAGATAGCAATAACCATTATGACAACCATTGCATTATCTTCATTTAATACACGTTCAATGATTAATTTCTTCATAACAAGCATTAAAAAAATCACCAGTAATACCTTTCAGTGGCTGAGTAGCTAAATTTTCCATTCCACCTTAAATACTGCAGCAGATACATTCTGGAACCAAAAGCTGTTGCCTGATTTAAGATGGAACGTACATTAAAAAAAATCAAATTTGTATCCCATTTTCTCCCAATTTACATGGCCAATTACCCAACCCACTCATTAAGACTTCCCCTATCACTAGTGATGCCCCAACACATCAGGAGGGTGAAGACTAGCACACGCCTCCTCTGATACATGTGAAGTCAGCAGTCGCCTCTTTTTGAACTGCTGCTGAAGCATTAAAGTGCCCTCGGAAGAAAAAGCAGAGACTCAGTTCTGATACATCAGCTCACAGACGCCTTGTGCTGATCGACATCACCCTTTAGAGTGAAGAAGGTAAAGAGCGACATATACCAACACAGAGAGAGCAAGCCGATTGTGCTCTTTCAGGGCTCCGGTAGCCAATAGCAAGCTACATAAACAGGATTCAAACCAAGAATATAAATATTTTAACTAGATTTTAATGAGTAATTGGTGGAACCCTTTTGAACCCTTTTAAAGAGAATAAAAAGGATGAAAATGCCAGGAAAACTTGTTGTGTTAGAAGGGTGGTCCCATTTTTTAGCACATGGATTTCAACCACTTCTTTGTTCTAGCCAGTGTCGGCTACTGCCAAATCTCTCAGTGGGGACAAATGTTATGATATGTTATCATCGATATGGTATGATGTTACGGTGACCTGTTCAACAGGTAAATTAACAGCTACTGTATCTAACTAGACAGTAGTCAAATTGCAAACTAAAGTGCAAATTAATCATCTGGCTATCTTAACATTTAGTTTTTTTCTGGTCACCTCATGTAGCATTACCTTCACAATGCAACCATAGCAACCAAACTCATCCCTTTGCAGTGGAAACCCTAGATGGTTCTAGGAAAATGAGAGCCCTCCTGGCACTCATTCAGATTGCATTGCGAGGCCTGAAATTCTGAAAAAACAAGATTGATATCAATGAGTCAATGAGAGCGATATGGGGAAAATTGCCCAAAAACGGGCGGTACTGTGGAGAACACAACTCAACGCTGATTGGTCTGTGATGCTTAGAGGCAGGACTGACTGTACAAAATGAAAACGAATAACATGGCATTTAATGAGAGCGATATGGGGAATCGCCCAAAAAATGGGCGGTACTGTGAAGAACACAACTCAGTGCTGATTGGTCTGTGATATTTATAGGCAGAACTGACTCTACAGAATAAACACAAATAATATGGGATTTAATGAGCGCGATATGGGGAATCACCCAAAAAAGGGCAGTACTATGTGGAACACAACTCAATGCTGATTGGTCTGTGATATTTAGAGGCAGGACTGACTATACAGGACAGCCAGTTCAACACAGGTTGAATGAGCTGGAAATATTTCCTCCTTTCTGCCCTTTGATAGGGCATCACTCGATCACCTTAATGAAGAAATCACCCATAATTCTTACTCTGTTCCAAGGGTCACTCAACAACTAGAAATAGGGGTTCAAATGAAAAATAAAATTGACCTTAAAATTTGTAAAAACATGTACAGTAGCTAAAATCTTCACTGTAAACCCATATATTGTTTAAACACAAATTATTTAAGTTTGTTTTACATAAAATTGGATATTTCTAAACAAAACTCATCTATTTTGAGTTAGTTGAACATTTGTGGGCACATATACTGTACCATTCAAACTGAGATCTTTGAGTTGAACCATCTTATAATAACTGAGTTTAGTCTGTTGCCATTGACAGCTTCTTTTCCATTGGCTTCTGTCACAGTCTATTTGCATACTGGGTGTGTCAAACAGTGTCTGACGCTCAACATCAGTGTGTAGTGATTCCCCCTGGGCTACCTTAGAAACCTTAGAAATAAAGTTCCCCTTTAGTTGTAACTCAAATTTTTATTCCCTATTACTTAAAAAAATTGAGCAAACCAGCTGCCTTAAAAAAGTTAAATTAACTAGACTTATCCGGTCTTACAGTATAACAAAAATAAAAAAAGTTAAATCAACGTCCCCTTTAGTTGTAATAACTTGATGTTTTAAGTTATGCTAACTTAAATTGTCATTACCCATTACTTAACTTTTTAAGGCAACCGGTTGAGTAAACTCAACTTATCTGGGCTTACAGTGTAGTCAAATGAAGAGACCAGGTGTGAATGGGGTCTAACTCATCACAAATGTTGTTCTGAAGTTGAGTTGTGAGAAAGTTACAGAGAGTCTAGTGTAGAAGTACCTGTTTGATTAGCTTACGGTTGTATTTCTTTAAGACTTCAGGCTGCCTGTAGATTTCAAGGCACGTAAAATGCTATTGATTTTTCTCATCTGGTTTTTGTATTGAGCTGCAGTTTAATGCAGTGATAGACAGATGCTGAGCAGAACACTGTGATTCTCACAGAGACTAAACATTATTGTAGCCTCCGAATGTGACATGCAACAGTGCTGAAGATTGTGTAAATTAAAAGTGTTAAACAAACCAGAATATGTTTTATACTTTTACCACATTTAGCTTTGAGGACAGATCTGCACACTCTTGGTGAGATTTTAATCTCAGTGTCTTCATGAGGGAGAGTCACCTGGAATAGTTTTCTCAGCGTCTTGAAGGAAGGAGTTCCTGGAGGTGCTGAACAATAGCTGCTGCAGGGTTTAATGCCCGGATCAAGGTAGAAGTTAGATCGGGCCCAAAAAATCCGACCCGACCCAGCCCGAGCCCGTGCACGTTCTGCCCGAGCCTGACCCGACTTGAACCATAAACTGTCATTAAGAGCCCGAGCCCGACCCGACCCATGAACTGGCTGTTTTGGGCTGATTGAATGAGCGAAATATGATCAGAATTATGTTAAATAACACTGTAACATAGAAGCATAGAACTATACTTTAATTAAAATGATTTTTAAGAACAGCTACACACAGTGCTGCAAGTCAAACGTGGAGGAGTTCATGTGCGAGAGAGAGAGAGAGAGAGAGAGAGAGAGAGAGAGAGAGATTTGCGTGTTCTGATGTGAGCTACTCACAGGTAAAGGTTCTCTTTTATCTCCTCGTGCTCATATTCTAGTCCCATACATAATTCTGCAGCTCCCTCAGTGTTTTCTGTCGTATTTTGCGGCTAGCGCGAGCGCTTACAACTAACACCGCGGACCGCGAGGTGCCGCCGCACTGCCAAATCCAACTCCCTGCTGAATCCGACTCCCGTTTCGCAGACAGAATCGGCACAACACCCCCCGCTGTACAACTGTGGGATTGAAAACAGCGCTTATAAATAAATTGATTTAGTTTCACTTTCAGTTTTCGTTATTTTCGTTATTTTATTAAAAATAAAAATATAAATAAAAAACATATGCCTACATCTCACACTATTTTCTGGAGCCCGACCCGACCCGGCCCGAGGAATGTGGTGGGAAATCTTTGGTCAGGTCGGGTTCTGGCAGAGAGTCTAAGCTCTAGATCAAGCTACACGATTTTAGCCCGATTTTTTCAGAGCTGACAAATTGCCTGTGTCGGATCCAAATTTCAGTGTCAAAGGTCCGTGTAGTGTGATATAGTTAAAGAGCAGTAATTTGATGAGAGCAATGCCGTGGGAGTGTCCAAAGGAAAGACTAGCATGTTAGAATTTTTTGCATTATATCGCCTAGTTTGACATGCTTCGCAACCTGCGACCTGACTCTGACCAATAGGAAGACGGAGCTTTCTGTGGTGCACAGATGTAAACATGGGAAAAGGAAGCGCCACAGTGCTCCTGCAGTTCACTGGCCAGTGAAACAGAAGAATAATCTAATAATCATCTAATAATCTACTTCATCCATGAGATATTCTGTTTAGATGCACTTAAACCTAGCTAAAATAGCGACATCTTTACCTCAGGTTCTCTCTAGAGTAAGTTACACAAAGCCCGTGATCTCCTCTTTGAGTCACCCGGGAACGAGCCCACAGTCGCTTCTTCCTCTTCTTTTTAGTTTTTCTGAGCACAAAAGGACTACCATCTCTGGTACTGGACAATGATTGGTGATTGGTTGGTGTCTAACATGTAGTGTTGCCAGTACCCTGAGTATGAGACGAAACGAAGATAACTGCTTAATCTGACGTAGTGAACACTGTGAGGGACAAAAATGTTGTGAAGTCTGAGTTTGGCATTAGTCAGGGGATTGTGGAGGACTAACACTTTTTTTACTGTTTACTATGTGATTTAATATGTGTCTCTTAATTGTTTAGATGTCTTTAATCATCATGTGTTTAATCTACAATGTAGAACAGAAAAGAAATAAAGAAAACCATTGAACTAAAATAGGGGTATTTAATTAGAATTCAGTACGGTCCAGTTGGAGAAATTTTCCAAGGTCTGGACCGTCGCCATTTTTAACTTGTGTTAAAAAAAAACAAAAACAACAACAACATATATATATATATATATATATATATATATATATATATATATATATATATATGAAACATCTGACCCGTGAGGTTGTTTGAACTGTGATGAAAAAAAATATATAATAATAATAAAACGCCTCTGGACAGATTTTTTGTACGTTCCTCCCCTGTCTCTCTCTCGCGCTCAGCGTGTCTTTAGTTTATGCCTCTTCTTGTTTTTCCTCCGGTTCTCAGGCTCCCTATCTCTTTATAAAGGCATTTTTTCCCAGCTGCGTCCCAATTCACTAGCAAAGGCAGCGGTCTGCACACATCTGATTGGCAGAGGAAAGCGTTTGGTGATCTTACACCACACGTGATTGGTCTGTGAGTTTACTGCACCGCAGAGCACGTATACCAAAAAATAAAAGTTCTGCCGCTTTAAATGGACGCTGTCAGAATTCAATCCTTCTCAGTAGTTTATCGGTTTGGGTCCATATTGGAAAACGTCTGGGTCCGGACCCGGACCGCAGTCCGCCTATTAGTGACCTCTGAACTAGAAGGTGTATCCAAACTTTTGCCCGGTATTGTATTTGGTTTATGTTCTAGCTGTTATGCTGTTATAGATTTAATTCACACACTTTCTGTGTTTTATGTGTTATGTCTGTGCTTGGTTTGTTTCTGAAATGTAATAAATAGATCATTAAAAAAACAATAATTTGTGATACATGGATATGTTTTATCAATCATAATGAAAAGAAATCCTTCCTTCCATGCCTGTATGGAATATTCAGGTATTGTGTAAAATATATCTATTTACACACTCCACCATGCCAGCTCCATGATGAAGCAGCAGAGCTACAATGTGACAGGCCTTCTTCCTCTGTTCACTACGCTGCTGATCCCTGTTTCCTCCTCCTTCCTGTATTGCCTCAGTCTCCTAGCAACACTCCACCTGCCCGGGGCACACCGTTACCTTTCCGTCTCCTATCGCATCATTCCTCCCACTTCTAGCAGGAGCTCTTTCATGTTGGGAGATGCAAACTCAAGAGCAAGGCACAAACACCGGCACACACACACACACACACACACACTCACATCCCCCACCCCCAGCGATGTTGAGGCGTGCTTGGCCCCCTGTCGAAAAGCATCGGCCCTAACGCGTGTTTGGCGCACTCGGCCCCGCCGGCAACTGGTCTTTGAACAGAGGCTGAGTTGAAAAGAGACAGATCATAGCGACTGCTCACCAAAACTGGCAGAACACGAGGACGCACTGAGAGGCCTGTGGAGAGAAAGAGAAAGAGAGAGAGAGCGAGAGAGAAAGAGATTCCAGTATTAAATGTACAATCTAAAAAATGCATGTTTTATGCCATTATTTGGTCAATTAAATAAGTACTGTATTTTTCGCACTATAAGGCTCACCAAATTATAAGACACACTATCAATGAACGTCTATTTTTTTTAGATCTATTTTCATACATAAGCTGCACTTAAGTAAAGCTAAGCTAAGTAAACAAAATAGTAATTCTTAAAAAATATATATTTTAAAGTCAAACAAGCAGTGGATGTTAATCTACACATTTTTTCTCCTAAAAACTGTTTATTTAGGTGAGTAAAGCACTTCTGTTTATTTACAGTGAGCTTAGTTTTCCAGATTTCCACTAAGGCTGGGTGCAGCAGCATTTGCATTAGCGGCTAACCTCTAGCACTACGCTGAGGAAATCTGAGTGTTCCGGTAAGCCAGGGCGTTTTTTTATCTAGCCGTTCATCCCGTGTAGCTTGTTTTAACAGGGTGAACATGCAGGCTAAAGTCTACAGATATACTCACCTCTGAACGAGAAAAGAGCTAGCACTTAGCACAGTTAGTGGCTAATGCTAATGCTGCTCCAGCAGTGCTAGCCGGGGTTAGCGGTGCGCTACAGGCCGATAATACTTACCTCTAAACAGCGAAAGAGGTAGCACCTAGCATGGTTAGCATGTAATGCTAATGCCATCAGTGTTTCATTTGCCATTCCTTTATATACCCTGACTTTGGTGCATTGGTATCTTAACAGTGTGGTAATTTGTGTGCGTCTCAGCAGAGAAAACTGATCTGCGCGTTCACGCTCTAAAGGTGCATCAGCTGGTAATTTATGGGAACAGCAATGTTATTGTATTTTGTATTCTGTTTTGTACATTGCACCTGTATATCTAAGAAGACAGGTATGGACGGGTGACTGTTGTCAAGGTTTTAAACAGTCAGTGACACACCTGTGTTTTCTGCCGCCTGAATTTACCTAAACATCTCACTTCCAAAACATATTAACATATTTAAGGCTAGACAAAACAATTGTTATCTTTATATTTTCAAGTTTTTCTTTAAGAAGATGAGAATGTCCACATTCTCTGGAGAAAGTGCTGCTCTTTGAGCTACAAAAGTGTGCGGCGCCATTTGTGGGAGAGATCATTGATCCTCTTTTTGACTTTGATGCTCGAGACCATGACATAATTTCGATCGATTTCGATGAAATATTTAAATCGTGACACCCCTAGTAAATATGGACAGTCCAGAGAAAATAAAGCTGTTATATAATATAAGAGTTGCCGGTGCAATAGGCTGAATTTGACCTGCATGTGTTAAGTGGGGGGTGCAGATCTTGTCCTTTAGATTTACACTCCAAAAAACGATCACAGCGCATCGTTAATATGAGCAGCACTGCAGCACTGAGAGCGCCTTTGTCTGAATAAGAGTGGGAGGAGATAGACATTAAGAGGTTAAGTGCAAGAGCTTTTAATGTAGCAGTGACCATTTCAGCACTTCACACACACACACACACACGCACACGCTTCACAACATCATCATAGACCCTTTTATACACACAAACACACACCAGCACAAAAAGCTTAACCCCACTCAACCCTTATACATTCATCAATAATGTCAGGAGCGGAACATCAACTCCTCTCTGTGTACGCCAGCTTGAGTGTGTGTGCGTGTGTGTGTGTGTGTGTGTGTGCGTGCGTGCACGTATGTACAAAAGAATACACTCTCACTCTTCCATTTTCCTGACCACTAAGCCCTATGTGCTATGTGTGGCCTGGATATATGTGTGTATGCGGAGTTTTTTTTTTTCAGTGTGTAAGTGTGTGTGTGTGTGTGTGTGTGTCCTGTTACCTTCATGGTGAGACCCTGTTAAATCATTTAGACCGTATCCGTGTTACTAGCTCCGGTTTCCTCTGTCTGTCCTCTGCTGGGTGTTTGTCTGTAACACACACACACACACACACACACACACATACACACACCACACAGAACTTTATTTTTTTGTCTACGAAGTCAGTTCTCTTTCATTCTTTTCTTTCTTCCTTTTATATACATTTATATACTTAATTATATACTTAGTTATATACTTAATATAGTGAAAAAAAACATAAACACTGTTTTTTTTCTTACTGTGTGTTAAGTTTAAAGCTAGTGTGGATTATGTAGCGCATAAATAATACAAAGCAGGGATGCGACTAAATGATTTTGTAACTTCAGATCGAGGCCAAGGTAGGGATATATTTGAATGGATCAGTTACTTTATCGGTTATCTCAATACAATGTTCTAAATCTTTGTTTTAATAATAGTGTTTAGAGCATCATGTGGTCTCCTCAAGGACCCATTAACAGACATCATTGCCCATACAGATGAATTGTTATTGGCTGTAATTTATTTAAAGTAAGACCTGACCGGGTGAATCTACTGCTAGCTTAGCGGGTTAGTCGATTCACAGGGGAAGCTAAAAATGCTAGCCGGATATCAAAGAACTAAACATGTCTGGGGTGCTAAGCTAACCCCTGCTAGCATGCTAAGCTAAACCCACCTGCGCGCTAGCAGGGATAGATGCACGTGATTACCGGGCCGGCGAAGAAGCTCTCATAACAGGGGAGATAAACTCTGCTCAGAAAGACTGGAGGTAGCATTAGCTTCTTTTATAAAGAGTTGAAAAAGTTTTTTGAATTAAAATTAAAATTTCACACATTTTTTATTTGCAAATAAATAAGAAATTTATGAAGCACGTCATGTTTTTGTTCTAGCAGGAAAACTCTAGAGACAAAGTGCAGCAAGAAAGCTTTATTCCAATAAACACATATGACAATATGAATAGTGAATATAGTGTATATAGAGTCTTTTAGCGAAAGCCCCATCGAAAGCCCAGGTCCGCAGCGTCTGGAACTTCGCTGGGGGCGGAGCCTATCCCCTGGGCAACCGGCGGGACAGAACTGGAGGCGGTGGGGAAGGAGGAGGGTAAAAACTTATGTCAGAGTCTGCAAGCAGGGGAGAACAGGTATGAGGGAGGTCTTATAAGGACAGGTGGGAGTTGGTGATTGGCTGAGAAAAGTGGCGTGATTTTCGAGTTTCCCGCTAGAACCTGCGCGGAGCTTTCAGTTGTATGCAAATAAAATGTTAAAATAGATTAGCTGACTGTGTATGAACTGTGTACTAGCTCAGTTTGTAGTGTGGTTACATTACACACATTATGCATTTCCACAAAGCATTTCTTATCAGAAATAAATAAAATAAATAAATAAAACTGACCATAATCTGAGTATAAAGTACCAAAAAATATCTAAATTAAAATGGATGGTTAGTTACTGACAGGAAGCGAAAAACAGTCCATAAAGACCAGGGAGACAGTCTTTTCACAGTATACAGAGAACACCAGGGAAGAAGGCTTAGGGCGGGTTTGTCAAGTGTCTTGAGGCTAAGTCAGGATAAGACAGGATGTCTGAGCGGGGGTCTGTGAGAAAGACAGAGTGAGAGAAAAAGAGAGAGACTTAACAATATCCTATAATACTAGAAAGGAAAGACTGTTTTTCTTTAGAATCAGCAGTTTAGTATCAATATTAGTGGTGTGAAAAAATTACAATATTCTGTGGTTAACTGCAATTAATCGCACTTGATCTTTTTAAGACGTAAGTTTTAGTGGAAAGTGAATATTTAAATGCAAATGAAATAATTAATTTAATAATCTAAAATGCAATTATATTTATATTAGTGGTGTCGATTAAAATGCTAGTATATACTTATATGTATGAGGGGAGATAAAACGTGAACAAAAACTTTTTTTTACTTTATTGTAAATATCTCAGCTTGGTTGTAAGGATTTCTGAATTAAAACTTAATTCTCTGATTATGAAAATCTCAGGAAGTGTTTAGTAGTGCACACATGCTGACAATTGGGGGGATGACCATTTAAATGGCCTGGGGGAAATATGTAACAGCCAGTAATCAGTAATGTGTGCACTGTATCTTTAAAAGCTCTTTACGCTAAGTGCGTGGACCATGTGTGTAGCTACGCTAACAGCGTATAGAACCACCTTAACCATCATTAATCATTAAATCATCTGGCACCGACAACCAGCAGGGCCCAAACTACAACTTTGGGTTAAACTAAACTAAATTAAACTAAATTTATTTTTTACAGTTTTGATTGTTTTGTTTTGCTTAAGCTGCTTTACATTTACCTCAGAAGTTGGAGGTTAAAGCTGGGAATGATGTCACACACCCGAAAAACAACTTTATTGACTATAAGCAAAAAAATGCATTCATGAATGCATCTTGTTGAATTAAGAGATAACGAGAATGCATAAGAACATACAGCAATCTGATCAGCTTTCATGCAAAGAAACATAATTAAAAAACATGTCTGTAGCATCAACAGCTACTTGATTTCCAGTGGTAGCTCTATAAGAATGTTACAAAATAAATTTTCAGGCATTATTACTGGTCTATAAATGTCTGAATGGTGCAGTGTAACGACACTTTTATTCTAATTCATTTTCCTTCTTTTAATACAGCTCTGTAAAAAAAATCAAGAGAGCACTTCAGTTTCTGAATCAGTTTCTCTGATTTTGATATTCATAGGTATATGTTTGAGTAAAATGAACATTGTTTTTTTGTTTCATTAAACTACGGACAAAATTTCTCCCAAATTCCTAATAAAAATATTGTCATTTAGAGCATTTATTTGGAGAAAATGAGAAATGGCTGAAGTGATAAAAAAGACGCAGAGCTTTCTGACCTCAAATAATGCAAAGAAAACAAGTTCATATTCATAAAGTTTTAAGAGTTCAGGAATCCATATTTGGAATTTGGAATAACCCTGTTTTTTAATCACAGTTTTCATTCATCTTGGCATCATGTTCTCCTCCACCAGTCTTACACACTGCTTTTGGATAACTTTATGCTGCTTTACTCCTGATGCTAAAATTCAAGCAGTTCAGTTTGGTTTGATGGCTTGTGATCATCCATCTTCCTCTTGATTATATTCCAGAGGTTTTTAATGTGGTAAAATCAAAGAAACTCATCGTTTATAAGTAGTCTTATTTTTTTTCCAGAGCTGTATAGAGTTTTAATTGAATCATCTTTTATTCGTGCTTTGCCTTGCCTATATACCCCAATGTACATTAAACTGTGAGATCAGCTTAAACAAAAAAACTAAACTAAACTAAACTTAAAAAAGAGAAAAAAACTCACATCCTCCTTTTTTACATGTTTTCTTCTATTTTTTTCATCTTCAATTTCCTCTAATTCACCGATTTTAATCCTAAATATTTTCTTCTCATACTGTCTGATTCCCATATTTAACCTCTTTCTCTTTTTCTCTTTCTCTCTCTTTCTCTCTCTCTCTCTCTCTCTCTCTCTCTCTCCCCGTCTGTCTCTCTCTCTGTTGTTGAAACAGTTGCTCCTTATTAGGCTCTATGGTCCCAGTCTCTGAAAGCTTTCCAGATTCCAGCCTGTAAAGCCCCCACAATCACAGCACCGTCAATGCCACAAATAGCGCTCTCCCTCTCTCTCCCCCTCTCTCTTTCACTCCCCCTCTCCTCCTCCTCCTCCGTCTCTCCCCTCCTTTCTTTCACCCCTCTCGCTCTTCCATCTGCGGCCTGACCTCCGTGATTCCTCCCGTCTGCTCCGAGCGCGTTCAAAGGCAGCAGCATGGCTGTAATTGGAAGGGATGGGACTGAGCCAGGGGTGAGGAGGAGTGGAGTGAAGAGGAAGGGAGGGAGCGAAGGCGCCCTGAGGAGGAGAGGAGGAGGTGGGGGAGAGCGGGGGCCTGACATACAGGCGCTAAGACATCCCGGGCCGCCGGTGCCGCTGCCCCAGGGTCTACTCTCTGCACTGGGGGAACAGTGATGAGGGAGCTGCGAGCGGGAGAGTGTCAAAGTCAAGGAGAAGCGCAAGGTTTGAGAAGCTTCTGCTGAGAAACGGAGAGAGATAAGAGAGAGTGATACAGAGAGAGAGAAAGAAAGAGAGATGGATAGAGAGGGAAAGCAAAAAAAAAGAGACCATAGTAGCTTTGGTTTAGATGGTTTGTAGTGTAATTAACATACTTAAGTAATATATATAGATATACAGCTCTGGGGAAAAAAAGAGAGCACTTAAATATTATGAGTTTCTTTACATTTTTTTTTTACCAACTTGAAAACCTCTAGAATATAATCAAGAGGAAGATGGATGATCACAAGCCATCAAACCAAGCTGAACTGCTTGAATTTTTGCACCAGGAGTGACACAAAGTTATCCAAAAGCAGTGTGTAAGACTGGTGGAGGAGAACATGATGCCAAGATGCATGAAAACTATTTATACAATATGTTTATAGAATAAAACAACAATGTTCATTTTACTCATATACCTATAAATAGCCAAATCAGAGAAACTTATTCAGAAACCAAAGTGGTCTCTTTTTTCCAAAGCTGTATGGTTAAATACTAATACAAATAATTCTGTGTGTCTTTATAGATTCTTTATTTTTCATACCAGTTGAATATAAATCAAAACTAAGGCATTTTCACTAGTATTGTTTTACCGACACAGAACCACATGCTACGAGAGAACGGCAAGTTCAGTCAACTGTGAAAGCTGCTTTCAAGCCCCGTAGTGGCCCAGAGAACCAATCTTCAAAACTCCTTAATTGCTACTGTAGTCCGGGGTTTGCTTCAAGCAACTGCTGCTAGTTTATTTTATCACATGACTACTGAAACACATTTCTCATGCTGGTGTGTATGGATAAAATGCACCAAAAACTGGACATCTCTGAGCATAACAGAAAATTAAGAGACCACTTCAGTTTCTGAATCAGTTTCACTGATTTTGCTATTTAATGGCTGAAATAACAAAACAATGCAGAGCTTTCAAACCTCAAATAATGCAAAGAAAACAAGTTCAGAAGAGTTCATAGAGTTCAGAAATCAAGATTTGGTGCAATACATCTGGGTTTTGGTCACAGTTTTCAAGCATCTTGGCATGTTCTCCTCCACCAGTCTTACACACTGCTTTTGGATAACTTTATGCTGCTTTACTCCTGGTGCAAAAATTCAAGCAGTTCAGTTTGGTGGTTTGATGGCTTGTGATCATCCATCTTCCTCCTGATTATATTCCAGAGGTTTTCAATTTGGTAAAATCAAACTCATCATTTTTAAGTGCTCTCATTTTTTCCAGAGCTGTAGTTCTAACTTGAACACAGCAATCCCAAAATAATCTTTGATTGGATCAAATTCTTTTTTTTCCCCCCATAATCATGTTTGATTATTTTGATATTCAAAGTTCTTGTTTTTTACAAAAGCCACAATCTATCAATTGTTATGTATCAGTAATATTGTAGCTTCCTTGTTTAAAGATTTGGTCGTCTTTTGACCTGTTCATGTTAAAAGACTTGAGACGGCACATTGCACCCCAGTCCTCTCCCCCTACTCTAATGTATTCTCATTAACCTACACATATATCTCTCTTGAAAAACATGTATTTGGGTGAATAAATACCTTCTCGTTATTTACAGTCAGCTTAGCTTTCCAGTGATTGTTTAGAGGTGTTTAGATGTTGCATCAGGCCCCACCCTACATCCATTTCAGTGATTGGCCACTCAAATTTTATAATTGAAACAGAGCAAAAGGCAGCTTACATTTGGCCCACATACAGAAACCAATTCAAAATAAGGCTCTTTTTTACCAAGAGTTGTCAGGTGCGGGTGCAGGGAGGACGCGGAGGCGGACGCAAATGCAAACAAAAAGGGATTTATTAACGAAAACAATTACAAAATACATATGGATTTACTGAAAACAGGACTGAGGAAACTGGGGAAAACATGGCGCACTGACAGACGATAAACGTACAAGGATCGACACCGGGGAAATGGAACACGGACCTTAAATAGAGGTGCACACACACAGGAAACAGGAAACACCTGGGACGAAGGGGCGGAGCTACAAATGAACACAGGTGAGTGGAAAAACACTGGGAATGAAACACAGAGGAGCCGGGTCACATGAGAACATACAGACAAGAGAACAGACAGGACATGACAGAGTTTTAAAAACACTTTATTAAGTATTAAGTTTATTAAGGCAAGTCAAGGCTAGTTTATTTATATAGCACCTTTCATACACAACGCTTATTCAAAGTGCTTTACAAATGAGAAAATACAAAGAGAAGTCAAATTAAAAAAACATGTAAAAGAATAACAGTAAAAATGGAAATAAAAACTAAAATAAGAATAAAGCATGATTGATTCAAACATGATATAAAAGGCAACTGGGGCTGTTTTGTACCAAATAGTGATTTTACATTCGATTACACTGTTAAACCTCAGATCTTATCTTATGATGTTTATCTTACTTTGTCTTTTGTGTTCAGATATCATAAAAATTTCTGTTAATAACTTTATTAATTTAACTATAATAATATATTAAATGACTAAACTGATATATTATTTTATTATATATGTTAAAAAAGTCATTGTCATTGTTGTTTTTTTTATTTGTCATTGTTGTTGTTAACCTTTATTAACTATTTATAAAGCCTTTATAAGATATGAGCTGAAAGATGCACTCTGGAGAGTGGTATTATCCAGTTAATGGGGTTAAAACATTTATTTCTCCAACAGTGAGCCCCACACAGAGCTGCTGTAAACCTTAACTCTCCAGTCAGATCAGCAATTGATCATTCCATCCAGTGGCATGCACAGATTTTAAGGGGGGCCAGTGCTAAAGGGGGAAAAAGGGGAACTTTTTAGCACACGTGGAACACTAAACGTGAGTTTTCAATGGAAAAATTTAACACCACCAACTGATAAAATACATAGTAGTTTGGTGCTGTATGAGACATTTTACTGCACAACAAAATGATTTCAGGTTGGGTTTAGAGGGCAAACGGTAGGATTTTACTTGATGTGTATGTTACCTGGCTGGTGGGACACGGAGGAGAAGAAACCTATCTGTTGCCGTGCGTGCTGTGCTGAAGACTCGCTGAACTGAACTGCTGCCGCAGCATCTAGTGTGCCTTGCGTGCGACCGTGCAGGGTCACGTGACAGAGGAAGAGAGAGGTCGGGTGTGTGGAGCTGATTTCAGGGCATTCTGTTTTCACTCGTTTTTAATCGCTCAGGTTTTCAAAAGATCATTTCAAACTGGCCTCAGTAAAATCTTAATAATAATAATATTAAAAAAAAAAAAAAAAAGTTTCAAAAGGGCACTTTGGTTGATAAAGGGCAGAGTTGGTTGATGGCTTTAGCACCACCTGATGTCGATGTCTGCACGCCTCTGGTTCCATCTCTAGTATTAACTACAAGACATGCAGTTTTGAAGATGCTCTGGCTCAATTTGGTTTTTCGTTTAACCGTTAAACTTCAAAACCCAACATTTCCTCACCCTTTTGCATGTGACACTATAACTGTGGTGGGCAGTTTTAATGCTGGAGGACTGGATTTCTACACTGTCTGGTGCTTTTCCTGCTGAAGCACACCTGCTAATTACCAGGTTAATAGGTCAGTTAGAGCAGGGAAATCAGTAAACTGTGGAGGACTCTGGCCCCTGTTGCCCATTCCTGCACTATAATGAGATAATCAGTGTGATTCACTTCACCTGTCACAGGGTGGCATATATTAGGCAGCAGGTGAACAGGAAGGTGTCCTGCTCACCTGTCAGTGGCGTTAATGTTATGGCTGATCAGCTTAAATGGTTTACACATAAAATGTAGCAGTTGTCTTCAACTGTCAATCGAGATTTCTTACAGCTACTATAGACTGAAATCACCAAGTGCCTCCTGTGGCTAGTGCGGCTAAGTTGGACCAAAACAGGATGTGTGAGTGTGAGTGTGTGTGGCATGTGTGTGTGTACACGTGTGTGTGTGTGTGTTAGTGAGTGGGTGGGTGGGTGAGTGAGGAACGATTAGAACACTTCTTCACGCTGGCTTAGGGTGCAGAGGCGTGGAGAGACCGGCCTAATCGCCCGCTCAAGCGGCTCGAGTAATAACACCAGCTTTAAATAAAGACGTCTGGATCATGTCAGCACTGTGAGAGCTTCAAACAACTGTACACACACACACACACACACAATCCCATCACTGCAAACTTACATGATTTCATCACACATAAATGCCTACTTTACTGTGATTTCCACACACTTGCACAATCAGGCACACACTTACACACACACACTCACACATACTTACAACATGCTTCTTTCCTTGCACAGGTTGCATATATATATATATATATATATATATATATATATATATATATATATATATATATATATATAAAGGATTTAAGTGATGTGTCTGTCTTCATGTTTATTCACTATACTATTTTTATTTAAATATATATATTTTTTTTTATACAGCTCTGGATGATCACAAGCCATTAACCCAAGCTGAACTGCTTGAATTTTTGTACCAGGAGTAAAGCAGCATAAAATTATCCAAAAACAGTGTGTAAGACTGGTGGAGGAGAACATGCCAAGATGCATGAAAACCGTAATTAAACCCCAGGGTTATTCCACATAATATTGATTTCTAAAAACTTTTTTCTTAAAACTTTATGAATATGAACTTATTTTTCTTGCATTGTTTGAGGTCTGAAAGTTGTGTATATAAATGCTTTAAATGTCAATATTTTTATTTGGAATTTGGGAGATTTTTTTTCTGTAGTTTATAGAATAAAACAACCATGATCATTTTACTCAAATATAAACCTATAAATAGCAAAATCAGAGAAACTGATTCAGAAACTGAAGTGGTCTCTCTACATTTGTATAAATATACATGTTTTTTCAAATGAAAGTATAAATGCACATGCTCTTAACTGTACATCTTCTACAAAAAATCATACAAATAAGATTTTAATATCTTACATACTTACAATACATACTTACTTACAATTACACTTATATAGTGCATATCAGCCACTCAAGGGCAATTACCTGTGAGAAGCGGAGCAGCAGCCAATCACACACAGCGTACTCTCAACCGGAACGACCATCCACCTGGAGGACTGCATCGGGCGCTGAGGAGTTGACCTTGCACAGAGTGCCAATCCACATCTGGACACATCTTGTTCTGTTTATCTAATAATGGTTTACAATTTTTAAAAAGATGTACGTTTGTCAGGTTGTTTTGCTGAAAAAAATCACTTTTTTTTTTTTTTTTAAGTTGTAAACACACACACAAATGGATCTCGTATGTAAGTAAAGTAAGTAAAAGATACATTTACTTTAACAAAATACAAAATTCTACACAAATCACATCTTACTCTCACAGGCCCACACACCCAGCTAAAGAAAAAAAAAACTGCTACGGCCAGGAGTCATAATTACTCAAATCTTAATTAGTTTGCAGGGATTAAAAACGCCACAGATGTGCGGAGAACGAGAGAACAGGAAAAAAAAAGATGATTGCAGAGAGCGGAGGTATAGAAAGGAGGTTAATACCAAAGATGAGCCTAAATGACTTAACACTTCCAAATCACCTTCCGAGCTGCAGGATGCCTCTTGCATATTAATGATAACTCCCAATTTGCATCTAAAATGCGACAGCTAGACAACTGCTTAATACTCCTTGAGGTAGATTATATTTTTTAGTTTTGGCTGCATTTCACAGTGGTTGCAGGCGATGGAAGGAAACACTCTACTCAACCTCTCCCAAGATAACCGGTACATTAATGACAGAGCACTGGCCCATAAGCAGTATTACACTGTACATTTACATATTACATTTTTAGACTGCATCACATATTTGATATTTTAAAAATAATAACTGATTTTTAGATTTTTATTGTGTATGAAATAATCACAGACTTTACTTAAAGGGATTGCACTGCTTCGTCTGCTGCCTGGGCTCAATTTCCACGCTGAGACTGAGGTACTTTAGTTTAGTACCAGAATAATCCTTTTTGCTCCTGACCCTGTTGACTTACCTGTATTAGGAAAGAGCAGGAAGTAAACAAGTCGACTTTTCTGGCAGCTTCAAACTAAGCGTGGAGACAGCAATGGCAGATGTGGATTTTAGCATCTGTTGCAAATATCCCTCAGCTCCTTCTGGAATTCTCAACTTTATTTCAAACTCTTCTGCCCAAACTCTTCACTGCGTGGGAGTTTGATCTGACTGACTGCAGCTCTGAGAAGAGGGGAGGAGCTTAAAGGAGGATGGTGTTGAAGATGCTAATGATAATAATGTGTGTGTCTCTGTCCAATGAATAATAGGTATCTAATTTTTTGTCCATTTTTAGTTTACTACATAATTTGAACACACAGACTGTCCTTTCACTGTGTCAAAATTCTTGTTGAATGGACCAATAGAAATTCTTCAAAATGATCTGAAATAAACTCTTTTTTTGCATTGATGTCCACTGAATGTTAGGTTTTATTGCTCTTCTGTAAAGTCGCAGTTTTTCATTGGACAGCGACGATATGCTGATTATCACTTGAGGTACTTTGTTGTTTAATTCTGTGGAACTAAGCATCTCAAATCAAACTATTACCAGGATCTGCTAATTGCCCTCTCTAAACATATGTATATAATTACAAAAATACCCACAAGGCCTTTTTGGTTAAGGAATGAGTCTGCACAGATCAGAGATCAGATCAGTAATTACTGATTAGTCTACGCAGAGTAATGATATTCCATATATATATATATGTGTGTAAAAGTTGTACTTTCATCTATCAGACTGTGTCCTGCTCAAGTTGTAATGCAATGTTACAAGTGATAAAATATAATTTAAAAAATGTTTATCATCAGAATTTATTTTGTTAAATAAATGTATAAATTTACTGTAGATCTTATGTATAATTGAACTATAGCAGAGAACTCTTCATCATTCTGATAAGTAATAAGCAGTATTACACTGTACATTTACATATTACGTTTTTAGACTGCATCACATTTTTGATATTTAAATAATAACTGATTTTCTTTATTGTGTATGAAATAACAGGGACTTTACTTGAAGGGATTGCACTGCTTCGTCTGCTGCCTGGGCTCAATTTCCAAGCTGAGACTGAGGTACTTTAGTTTAAATGATAAAATATAATTAAAAAAATGTTTATCATCAGAATTTATTTTGTTAAATAAATTTACTGTAGATCTTGTGTACTGTATAATTGAACTATAACATAGAACTCTTTCATCATTCTGTCCTTCTTATGCGCAGGTTTGTCCTTCCAGGTCTAATCTTCATTCATGATGGCAGAAATAAAAAAGTGTTTAATTGTAAATTGTGGTTAACAAACATGTTCACAACCCTATTCATTCTGTGTACATTTTTCTTCTGAACATCACTTGCTATATGAAAGCTACTGCTACCATGCACTGAAATCATGTTCGCCTGTAGTCAGCTGTCTCTTCAAGGATTCAAATAGACTTTATTGTCATTCACATTACGTACATGGGATAAAGCGAAATTGTATCCCCACAGTCCAGTTTACACGCAAAGAGCAATTGTTAAAAGAGACAAATATAAAGATTAAATAAAATAAAATAGAAAAAAATATATATCAAGATAAAAACACGCAATATAAAGTTGTGTAGGAAGATAGCAGCAACATGAAGTCCAGAGTGCAAGTTTTGTTATAGCAGCATAGATAATTGATGAATGAAGAGCAGCAACATGGTAAAGTGTCTCAGTGCGGGTAAAAAGTGACAGTGTTTTAAAAAGTTATTGTTCTAGTAAAGTGTCTTTGCAGTGTGTGTTTTCTAGGAAGAGTTTAAGAGTCTTACAGCTTCTGGAAAGAAGCTGTTTCTCAATCGGGTTGTTTTGCACTTAATGCTCCACAGCCTCAGTAAGATCATGAGATTATAATCAAAAATTGCTGTGATAGAGCTCCGAGTGGTCTAGCGGAGTAAGTCACTGCCTCTATGATCAGAAGATTGCTGGTTTAAATCCTGGTCATGCAGTTTGCCATCAGCTATCGGAACCCTGAGAGAGCACAATTGGTCTTGCTCTCTTTGGGTGGGTACAGTAGACGGCGCTCTTTGCACTCATCATTCCTAAGGGTAAAAATTGAACAGCAGAAATTCAGGATGTGCTTATTTATTAGGCCTATTGCTTACTTGGTAACTTGATAGAGATGTTCGAGACCAGTCGTAAGGTCCAGGGAATAGAGGGACTGGATGAGAGTCACTGAAATAGCGAAAAAAATAGAATGAGAGAAGATTGAGAGAAGAAAGGTAAGAACATCCTTATTTATTTGCATACTATCCCAAAGACAACTGATCTTCTCAGCTACTCTCTTTTCAACATTGACATTAAAACTCCCCAACAAACAAACATGCACACACACACAAACACACACACAGTTTGTGTCTTTCTTTTTGTTACTTGTCTGATAGCCCTATGCCCTCTGGAGCTCTGTGTCCTGCACATAAAGGTCAGGTTCGTGTGTGTGTGTGTGTGTGTGTGTTGATGCAGCCAGAATGGCTCTTGCTCTGTAACCTAATTCAGTTCACTAATGTGTAAAAATGCCACTTAACACGATCTGGTGGCTTTAACTAGGGTGATGATAGTTAAATGTGTGCACACTATCACCCAGCGGCTGCACCAGCATGACTTTACTAAACTGATAATGAACAACAAGTAACACCTTTTGTGTCCAATAACAACTTTACTCAACAATAATTTATTTCATTTTTTCACACCAAAAACCCACATATGAAGTGGAGTAAGTGTGAGGCAAGTTAAAATTCTGCAGACGGATCATAATCATGGCTAAGTTTCACACACTTTTACACACATACACACACAATATCTACAAAAAATCTTTTTTTTTTTTTTTTTTTTACAACCCCAGTTCCAAAAAAAGATACATGCCAAAGTAAAATGTGAATAAATATGAATAAAAATCTAATGGATCCATATTTTATTCAGAATAGAGCACAAAAAAAAACTGAGACATTTAAGGCATATTACGCCAAATCAGTGCCATTTCCGTCCACAGGAAATTACATGTATAAATGTGCACACAAAATAACTTTAAAATATATTTTATTATTAAGCATAGTGTCTTGTACATTAACCTAATTGCAAAAAGTAAGATATGTAATAAAAAATATCATTTGTTATCTGTCCCCACTCTCTAACTATAAACTTTACCATGAAATATAATGATTAAAATCCTTTAAAGATGTAATATTTAAGTTAAAATACACATTTTAGTAGTGTCCCTGGGTTTCACTCAGTCCTGTTACCGTAACACATCACCCCATCTGAAACATTCTACAAAACACATCTGCAACAGGAAGTGACATCAGCTGGTTCTTCTGAAGATCATGGGAAGACTAAAATTAAGTTCCCTCATTAGTTTTTCTGTATATTTGATTTTATTGAAACTACGATTGAGGAGCTCAATCTCAACACTCTGTCCTGTTACCTAAATTAATTCTCAGATCTTATTTGTTTACTTTTAAAATACAAATTTTGGGAAAATCCGTACAATGTGCTCGGTGTCCTCATGCTATTAGCATAGCCACCATTTAGCTATATGTTTGCTAATTCTATAAAAAAAAAACTCAGCCTTTCATTTTTATTCCTCTTACGCAAAACATAAAAAGTAACAGGAATGAATGCCAGTAACAGGAGTGAGTTGTGTGGATAGAAAATGTATGTAGTGGCATTTAAATGTATGTAGCTGCTTAAAGTGCATTAATATGCAAAGTGGTACATTTACAATATACTTTAAGTGTATAAAAAAATATTGAAATCTACTCAAATCTACTTAGGTCTGCAGAATATATATATGAAAAAAGCATTTAAAAGCACAACGTAATGCTTTTATGTTGTATATAAATATAGCTTATTGCAACTGAAATATACTTAAATTGCTATACGTGGTTTCAAAATAGTACATTTAGTATGTATTTAAGTATGTATTCATTGTAATGATTAAAGTATGTATTTTTCCATGTTAAGTATACTTTTACAAGGGTATTTACATTCTGTTTTTATTTACATTTATTTGTATTTTACTCTCTATTCCAATTTGTTTGAAATTGGGGATTTTTTTATAACCTATTTTCACTCTTCAAGATAAAACTATATGTATATATATATATATATATGTGTGTGTGTGTGTGTATGTGTGTGTGTCTATATGTGTGAGTGATTTGTGAGGTTGTGGTTTATTACTGTGTTGGTGGCTCTGATGTTAGCCCGTTAACAAGTGGCTAGGTCAGGTGGGGAGCTCTTTGACAAACAGTGCTAATTGGGGAAGGTCTATTTATAGTTCACAGCCTGCCTTCAAGGTTACTGGGATAAGTCTGCTTGGTCCATAGGGATAAGCTTACACACACACACACACACACACACACACACACATACAAAGTAAACAGCATGCTACACTCACTGATATATACAAAACGCATCCAGCACAACTTAGAACCGTGTAAGAACACAGAGGCTATGTTCAGACTGCAGGAAATCAGTGGTCAGCTGTTGAAACTTTCACGCTACATGACTGATCAGCGACACGGGGTCACAAATTGCACAATTTGTTCGCTGTGAGAAATCGCAGACTCACCTCGCAGCTCTCCAGAAACTCGTTTTGTCAGGAAAAGACACCAGAAGAAAACACACATGTGAACTAGCGATGCCATGCCAGAGAATCTCTATAAAGGAGAATACGCACTTAAAGTGAGTCCAACATTTATAGATGATGTTCATATGAAGCAACTGAGCAAAATCAGAGTTTATAAATATGTGATCAGTTCTATACTGAAATATGTACTTATGACCACAAAACAGAACACAACAAAACTATATCAAATGTTTCAGCACCTTAGACATCATTTTATATAATTTTGTTTTGAACCCTAGTTATAATAAGGCTTTTAAACATGCTCTCCCTGTATCTCCAGGATCAGCTCACCAACCAATCAGCTCACAGTAGCAGTAATGCTAGTGCTTTACAGTGTAAAACTTGTTCTCTGTAGATAAACTGAAATATACAGGCACGCTTTCTTTTTCTTTTTTTTCTTTTTTTTTTAGTAAAATACATTATTCTGCTGTATAAAATTAAAGAAATACTCAGAACAAGCAGTTATCAATCATTATTATTTTTAATTTAAAGTTTTAGCTTTTAGCTCCATTCACCCCTACTCATAGACGACTCACTCGCGTGCTCCCTCTGCGAGGTGTTTTGGACCCTTGGTATTTTCTCTTTTTTCCGTAAATTCCACTGACAGTATGTAGTCGCTGCTTCTGACTCCCTGTCGCCGACTGGGTCAGATATCTAGCATGCCACACTACTCGACTGAGTGAGCGCAATGTGATCACCAATTTTTTTTGAGTGATCAATGAAAAACTGTTGGCAACTGAAAATCTGGACTAAAATCGTGTAGTGTGAACCTGGCATTAATTCCAAATGATCAGATTAGATTGTGTGTCCGTTGTTGTTTGACGTGATGTGAGCGATGCAAAAGACACACTTAAATCTGATCCGTATCTTATTTTAATCACATTGCAAAGTTTCCAATTTTCAAAAATCTGATTTCATGTGGATTCTGGCTGTTCAGATTATAAAAATTAAACCTGGATACAAACTAGATACAAAATTCCGAGTGAGAGGTGAATGAAGGAGGGATTATAAAAGTGTGAAGAAGAAGAATAAGAGCACACACATGGAGAGAGAGGCCGAGGTGTCTTTATCTGCAGCTTTAGCTCCCACTGCTCTTGCATTTGATTAGCTGCAGAAGCTCGTAGGATTGCACATTAGGCCTTTAATTTTGTGGATAGCCAGGGGCTGCCTCATGCTCCAGTGGGTTCTGAGACTCGCGCACACACACACACACACACACGTAGATAGCGGGGGGAAGAGAGTGAGAGAAAGACCCTCAGACCGGCCAGAATTCTGATTAAGAGAAGAGAGAGGGTGGTAATTGACCAGTCACACTGAAAAAGGAAAATGGGGAAATGAGCTTAGTGTTTTCTGCCCAGGAATCCTGATTAAATATCAAATATGCTTCATATAATAAGGCATCACATAAAGTGTGAAGTGAATGCTGCAGAAAGGAATTTAACCAGGTGATCCTGTGATTGGCAGTGTGGTCAGTCATGTGATCAGTAAATAGGCTTTTCAAGAAAGAACAGCACTTTTATCTTGTACACTGCTAACTGCAATGTGTAGAGCCCAATTAATACTTCTGCGCCAAACCTACGCCATAGCCTACACGTCGACACGTACCCTACCCCCTGCGTACCCTATGCCACAGCTTGATGCACACCTTATGGCAGGGGTCACCGAGGTCCGGATCCGGACCCAAACCGATAAACTACTAAAAAGGATTTAATTCTGACAGTGTTCATTTAAAGCGGCGGAACTTTTCTTGTTTTTACGATGTACGCGCTGTGTGGCGCAGTAAACTCACAGACCAATCATGTGTGGTGTAAGCTCACCACACGCTCTCCTTTGCCAATCAGATCTGTGCAGACCACTGCCCCGGCTAGTGAATTGGGACACGGCCATGAAAAAACGCCGATATAAAGAGATAGGGAGCCCGAGAACGGGCAGAATTTTCTCCAACTGGACCGTACTGAATTCTAATTAAATACCCCTGCCTTATGGTAATGTAACTACATGTTGCGTGACGTAAACAGCCGCAGCTGCGATTGGTCCACCGGGCCTTCCGTTCCTGCCCACACATTCCTGTCTTTGCAGTTTAAACTTCAGAGCAATGCAGAGCCGCTGATATGCGCACAAAGAAGTATAAACACGCTCCGCTGTATAGCGCACTCTCACTGTACATGCGTACTATATGGCGTAGGTTTGACACCATATAAATCGGCTTAAAGCTAGAGATAAACTGTACCTGCTGTTAACTTTGTGACAGTTGCCTTCTCAGTTCACATGCTTCTTTCAATTTTTATTCGGTGCAAGTTCTGTTATTTCACAGCTTGTCCACAAATGTATATGAAAAGCATGCCCTATGTCCAAATTAAACTTTTTGATGGTTGGCCAGGAGTAGGAAATACTTATTATTGCATAATGTGCCAAGTTGCAGGAGGTAATATATAGGCATATAAAAGTTCAGTAAAAATGCCTAATAACTAAATAATAATAAAAATATAAAAATGAGAATAAGAAAGCATTTTGGAAAAAATAATATTAACCTTTTTTAAATGAAAAGAGATTTTTAAGTCTCCAGGGTGAACTCCAGATTAACTGTAAGCCAAGATATGTATTTTAGTCAGTGACTGCTCTGCAATATAGCATTCTGTCCATCATTACATTACATTACATTACATTTGGCAGACGCTTTTGTCCAAAGAGACTTACAATAGTGAAGTACAAAAGTAATAGAAGTTAAAGGTAAAAACATCTTTAGATGTTGATAGGGCCTAAAGGAGGTCAAAGGGAAATAATGGGATAGAGGAGTGAAGGAGGGGAAGAAGGAAATGAGGTAAGAAGTAGTTAGTGTGTTAGAGGTGTTAGGAGAGTAAGAGCTCTTTGAAGAGCTCTGTCTTCAGGAGTTTATTAAAGATAGTGAGAGATTCTCCTGATCTGGTAGTGGAAGGTAGTTAGTTAGAGGTGTTAGGAGAGTAAGTGCTCTTTGAAGAGCTCTGTCTTCAGGAGTTTCTTAAAGATAGTGAGAGATTCTCCTGATCTGGTAGTGGAAGGTAGTTTGTTCCACCATTGGGTAAAACTCATTAAATCCCTAAGTTATTGAGATTGCCTCCTGAGAGCATCACAGGACTGTGTGTGAATTTGGGATCATCTGACATTAGTTCGGTATTATTTAGAATGTGGGTGTGGTGGGTTAGTTGAATACTATGTATTTGCTGTGTGATCTGATGTGATGCCAGGCTGAGGTTGGAGTGAGTGAGCTGGTGAAAGAGTTGTTTTAAGTGGACGTGTGTGTGTCAGTGGCATTGACAGGAGTGTTGGCCATATCAAAGGCAGCTGAAAGCTCTTTAGCCCCCACAGGAAGAGAGAGCTAGGGTCCAAACCCATACGTCACTCAAGACTTCCATCTACACCGGTGACAGATCAAACAGGCCTGTGCTTGTGTGTGTGTGTGTGTGTGTGTGTGTTTGTATGTGTCTGTGCTTGCTGGTGTGTATGCATTATTGTCAAAGTTTTTGATTTTACTTATTACATTCAATACTATGACAGTATTGGATTAGATGTGGATTAGATAAAAAAAAATTGCAAAAATGTTAAAGGTCTCATTCCATCGTTTTTTTTTTTTTTCATTCATTTTAAAATGTCTAGTTGTGGTCTCTAGAATCAATGAATGTTATCTGAGCTGCTTTTTGTGAAAAAAAAGTGCTCCGGTGATCCAGGGAGGAGTGAACAGGGAAAAACAATAGGATTTTGTGCAAACATGCAAATATATTGCCTCTGATTGGCTAAGAGTACTGCGAGGCAGTGAGATGGACAACAGTTCGAAACGTTTTAACATAAACATGTTTAATGCCCTGCTAAGTGCAGTTCAGCCACTGACCTAGTCTTAGAGTCTCTGTAAAAAGCCAAATCCACTGGAGATCCTATGTAAACCTATAGTTACTTACACACAGAGGTGGGTAGTCCAGGTCCAGAAAATAAACATTTACCCTGGGGTTTTGTTTTGTTTTATTTGCAAGGAGAATACTATAAGGCACACTGAGCTAGCGCTTAGTGGCTAATGCGATTATACCACAGTTCCAGTATCACTGTTCATAGAAAGATTCTGAGTTAAAGAGGATGAGAAAATACGATCTGTTTGGTTATAAAAAGTCTGCAAGTTGAAACAGTTCCATTGCTGCTCTGTTTGTAACTTTGCTGTTAGGCTGCATCGTGCTGCATCGTTGCTAGGTTACCTGTATGTGATGGAGTAATAAATGGAGAGCTTTGGTTACAGTGCACTCATAGAATGCCTCTCAGCCAATCACTGTGCAGGGTCGGAACTAAATGTTAGTAATATTAGTTAGTAATAATTGGTAATGAATAGTCCCCAGCTTTGATACATCAGCTAACAAATGCCTGTGCTAAACCGGCATCACAATGAGAGTGATGAAGACAGAGAGCGGCATCTACCCACCCAGAGAGAGCATGGCCAATTGTGCTCTCTCGGGCTTCGGCTGCTGATGGTGATGCCAGGTGATTTGGATTTATGATTCTCAGGCCACAGTATCATCGATTCTCTCAGTGCATATAGTTGTGATTTGTTTTAAAATAAATTAATTTGTAAAATTGTTGTATTTATCTGTTCATTTGAGTTCAGCTCACTTGTGCCCAAATCAGTGCCACTTTTTGGGGCCTTCCTGTATAATTTCTAACAATACTAAAATATACTAAATACTAAATTATTGTGTTAACCATGTTAAGACTCTCTCACTCTCTCTCTCTCTCTCTCTCTCTCTCTCTCTCTCTCTCTCTCTATCTTACACACACACACACACACACACACACACACAGCAGACACAAAGCCTTGATGCTGACCTTTCTCCCCTGGCCCAGTATGTTTCAACGTTTTGTTTTCTGCCCTTCCTCCCCTGTGTAACCCCTCCCCCCACTTCGCTGAGGAACCCCCTGCCCCTTATCCCCCCAATCCCCTCAGTCCACTCAGCGCTAAGCTGAGCTCCCCCCAGCACGGACTCCCAGCACACGTCTGCCTCTTTCTGACAGAGGAGGAGAAGGAGGGGAGGATAGAGAGAGATTGTATGTATGTGTGTGAGAGAGAGAGACAGAGTGAGAGAGAGAGGGAGGGAGAGAGAGAGAGAGAGAGGAGGAGGGGGGAGAGGGATTCTTTTCCTTTGTTTCCTGTCACAACACAAGTTTCATCAGGAGACTTGGCTTCTGACCTGCTCAGAGACAGAGAGAGAGGGAGAGAGAGAGAGGGGGAGAGGGAGAGAGAGAGAGAGAGAGAGAGAGAGAGAGAAAGAGAGGGAGTGTGTCTGTGTCTGTGTGTGTGTTGGCTTTTGACCTGCTCAGATTGTGTAGCACTGTGGAGAGAGAAACGTATGTGTGTGTGTGTGTGTCTCACACTTGCTGAGAATAATACGTGCACATATGAATGAGGTTAGGATAGAAAATACAGTGCAGCTGAATATACAGCATGTTCTTAAATACACTCTAAGCATTTCAATCTGCAATATATAAGCTTTTTCCTACAGGTCTGTTTACCGGTACTAGCATGCTGCAGACTCTGTGGCTGATTATGAAAGAAAGAAACTGCCCTGTACCCTCACAACATGCCACTGTGTAAAACTCAATTGTGTATATTGTAATGTAATATTCGGTAACGCTTTATAATACAGCCCACGTTTTAGAGGGTAATTACTGTGTACGTACGAAGTAAAAATGGCAAAACACTATAAGTACTGTGTACTGTGTACTTATAGAGTAAGAATGGTAAAACACTGTACACTACATAATACAGCCCACACCCTGTTATTTCTGAGTATTTACTGAGTAAATACTGTGTACTTATAGAGTAAGAATGGTAAAACACTGTACACTACATAATACAATGCTCCCTGTTGTTTCTGAGTAATTACTGAGTAAATACTGTGTACTTATATAGTAAGAACAGTAAAACACTGTACACTACATAATACAGCCTGCTCCCTGTTATTTAAGATTACTTACTGAGTAAATACTGTGTACTTATAGAGTAAGAACAGTAAAACACTTTACACTACATAATACAGCCCGCTCCCTGTTGTTTCTGTGTAATTACTGAGTAAATACTGTGTACTTATAGAGTAAGAACAGTAAAACACTGTACACTACATAATACAATGCTCCCTGTTGTTTCTGAGTAATTACTGAGTAAATACTGTGTACTTATAGAGTAAGAACAGTAAAACACTTTACACTACATAATACAGCCTGATACTCTCTGTTGTTTCTGAGTAATTACTGAGTAAGTACTGTGTACTTATCGAGTAGGAGCAGTAAAAAATGAATACATTATCTTTTAAATCTCAGCATTCCTGATTGTGTTAATGAAGGTATATAAATCTTATAGTATTTTAGTCTGGACATTAAAAACTATATGTTTTCTTCCTGCTCCACCCTTGTCAGTTTTAAAAGCAAAAATCAAATTCTCATCTTCTTTTTCAAACTCTTGAAATGATTAGAATAATAATACTTCCCTAATAATTCCCTGTAGTGTGACTGTAATGAAGCCTTCATAACTGCCATAAACAAAGAACAAAATGATTATATATTGTTTTATATGGTAAATTGCACCCCAGGTTTAGGGAAATTGCAGGTTCTCCTGTGCTTTATTTGTACCAATATATCTAAGTACGAGTAGGACCCCCTTAAGTATTTAGTATTTACTGATTCATAGAGAACAGTTACAATATAAGTGTTGAGAAAGTACAAGGTATGTTTCTGAAAGTTACCTAGTTGCTACACTCCTGTTCCTGGTTGTATTTTATTTATATGTACAGTTAAGTGCCTGTAGGACCGGGTAAGTATTTTGAATGTATTGGTTCATCCAGAGAAGTTACACTGTAAGTAAAGGGAATTTAAACTCTAAAACCGTCTATAAAGCGTTACCTAATATTAGATTTGCACAGATATTTTACAGAACAACTAGTTATTGTATATTTAAATATATGTCAAGAATTTGTAATTTATTTAACTAGTTTAATTTGTGTGTGTGAGAGAGAGAAAGAGAGAGAGAAAGAGAGAGAGAGAGAGAAAGAGAGAGAGAGAGAGTGAGGAAAAAAGCCCATCTGTGGCTTCCATCAGGGTGGGGGGAGCCCCTGCTGAGTCCACTGTCAGAAGCCGGACCCCTGGCTGCCCATCACAGAAACAGGGGCAAGAGAGAGAGAGAGAGAGAGAGAGAGAGAGAGAGAGAGAGAGAGAGAGAGAGAAAGAGAGACAGAGAGAGAGAGAGAGAGAGAGAGAGAGAAAGAAAGAGAGACAGAGAGAGAGAGAGAGAGAGAGAGAGAGAGAGAGAGGCAGCAGGCAAAAAGCACACTGGGAAATCACTGCATTCCACACGTAGAAGCAGAGGGGAGGGGAGATAATGGCTCCAGAAAGAAAAGACAGAGCCTGTGCTGAATGAATTTGTACAGGAACAGTGTTGACAACAGCTGATATAAGAGTGTCGCAATTGGACAAATTTGTCAGTCTGCTTTCTGACAAATCAGCCTGAGAGTTTTCAGAACTCAAAAAAAAACAAACAGATTGACTGTACAGAGCCCTAAAGCATCTGGAGGAAACAAAGGAAATTTCAACAACTCTGAAATATTTAAAGAGAGAGAATTTCTCAGGGAGTTTCTTTCATTCATGGCCTGCTTCCTATACGCAGATTAAACCTAGACCTACATGGAGTTACAATGATGAATTACTGTGATTGTAATTCAGTCCAAGGCTGGGCTTGTGAAATACAGTAGGTCTCTCTGAGTTGTTTATGATGCTGCACATAAAACTGTTCCTCAACCTCCATTGTCTGCAGTAGATAGTAAAAGAAAATATTCAGAAAAACGAGTCGATCAGGAAAAGCACCAGGTCTACATCAACCCATGAATTAGTATTCATGGCCCCGCCCACCTTGGCTCTAGGGCTGTCCCTAACGATTATTTTTTAAACGATTATTCTAACGATTATTTTTTTCGATTAGTCGACTAATCTATTTATTGAGAAACATATTTAAATAATTATTATTTTACGTTTTAAAGCAAACGATAAATTACTATATTTATATATAATAGGGCTGTCCCTAACGATTATTTTTTAAACGATTATTCTAACGATTTTTTTTTTTGATTAGTCGACTAATCTATTTATTGAGAAACATATTTAAATAATTATTATTTTACGTTTTAAAGCAAACGATAAATTACTATATTTATATATAATAAGAACAACAACAACAACAACACAAGCCTACTAAACCAAACCCCACGCTTATAATCACTTACATGTACAGCACGTTGTTTAGATCTATAACGCTAAAAATGGATAAGCTCCCATACACCACAACCGTGTGTTGCACTGTTTTCTATGACCGCTAGATTTTGTGACCACTGGCAAGTAGTTCTTAGCAGACCGGTGCACTGGCCGATTCGAAACGTGTTCGTTTCTAATGTTTACCCCGACTGGCCAAAACGGTTCAGTTTAGGGCTGAGGGTAAGGTGTAGGTATAGAAAGCTTCCGTTTTGCCAATGAACGCTCATAACCGTGAGCACTGGTCACAAAATTCCGACGGTGACAGAAAACGGTGTAACACCGCAGCGCCGACGGCGCTAGCTAAAATAACTTAAGGCAGCTAGCTTAGCTAAACACCTGAACTTATGAATAATGCTACTGTTTCTGGAAACTGCGAAATGCCATGCACAAATATAAACCAAAAATGTATAATTTCTGCCTGTGGCAGGTTTAAAACCTTTGGTAGACAGCCTTAAGTCTTTTTAAGGACACCCGCGGAGACCCTGATGTAAACGGTAACTTACTGTGTGACCCTGTTGACATAGTGCTCCTGGATGTTTGCGCTTCAAGTGCTCCTTTTGCACGTATGGCAGAGGACCACATTGTTGCCCTTTTGCGTGAAATGCTCCCAAACTTTAGATGCCCGCTGGCGTTGTTTTGTAGCTGGAGATTGCTCTCCGGAGTCCAAGCTCTCTAGAGCTTAGATTCTCTGCCCGAACCCAACATGACCCGAGGCCCGCCCGTAAATCTGACCTGGGCTCCAGAAAATAGTCCGAGATGTAGGCGTCTGTTTTTTAATTATATTTTTATAAAAAAAAAAAAATAACGAAAATAACGAAAACTGAAAGTGAAACTAAACTAATTTATTGATAAGCGCTGTTTTCACTCCCACAGTTCTACAGCGGGGGTGTTGTGCCGATTCTGTCTGCGAAGCGGGAGTCAGATTCAGCAGAGAGTCGGATTCGGCACAAACGCGGCGGCACCTCGCGGTCCGCGGTGTCAGTTGTAAGCGCTCGCGCTAGCCGCAAAATACGGCAGAAAACACTGAGGGAGCTGCAGACTTATGAATGGGACTAGAATATGAGCACGAGGAGATCAAAGAGAACCTTCACCTGTGAGTAGCTCTCACCAGAACACGCAAATCTCTCTCTCTCTCTGTCTCTCTCTCTCTCTCTCTCTCTCTCTCTCTCTGTGTCTCTCTCTCTCTCTCTCTCTCTCTCTCTCTGTGTCTCTCTCTCTCTCTCTCTCTCTCTCTCTCTCTCTCTCTCTCTCTGTGTCTCTCGCACGTGAACTCCTCCACGTTTGACTTGCAGAACTGTGTTTAGCTGTTCTTAAAAATCATTTTAATTAAATAATAGTTCTATGATTCTATGTTACCGTGTTAATTAACATAATTCTGATCATATTTCGCTCATTAAAACAGCCCGAAAACAGCCAGTTGGAATTTTTGGGCCCGATCTAACCTCTAATGCTCTCCACAGGCGCCGCCATGTTTACGACGCGCCGACGCACGTTATGCAAATCGATGTATTTTTGTAATCGATGACGTCGATTATGTCGACGCGTCGCCCCAGCCCTACTTGGCTCGCAACCGCCCACAGACAGAGCTGAAGCCAGGCAGCGACACCGTCTTGTCAGATAGGAGCTAACAGCAATAGGAACAGCAAGCAGTTCATTCCTGTGTTATTTGTGCAAATTACACATCAGTGTTCTATACTTTGCCCAGTTATTCAGAGTTAAGGAACAAATGGTTAGAATTAGTCTATGGAGGAACACCACCAGCCAAGTACAATTGAGATAGTTAGGTGTATGTTTAGAACAGTTCTGTTTACACTAGTTAAAGTAAAAAAAAATATTTCCTGGACCTGCATTACCCACCTCTGTGTGTAACTATTTTGTGTTTTACAGAGACTCTTAGACTAGGTCAGTCACCTGTATGCATCGGCATGCTAGTAGCTAATAATATTACACATGCATTACACGTTATAAAGTAACATATGACATTGCAAAGACAAAGTGCATAGCATAACCTCATTGAAAGCCTGGGGTTAGCCATAGGGGTTACACATCTAAATATAACAGTATTTCTTATTGTTTTAACTGTAGGATAATGACTTTTCTAGGCGAAAGTCATTATCCTAAGTGCTCATGCTGACATGACAGTTTTAAAAGCTTTAGAGGCAGTGATGGAAGAGGAGAGTGTCAGTCCTGAGGCTGTCAGTCTGCCTGCTCAAGACACTGACATTCACAACCAAACTCCATTTCCCAGCATGCCTACTCACTGAATTTGCTGATCACAAGATGCTACAGCATTCACACTCGCCAAGCTTCTGATTGCTCACTTCTGGACTGCCTTGTATATAAATAGCCGCCTGTGTATTGAATCTAGCTTACTAGCTTTTCTACTAAGTGTTTCCTTTAATTGTTACCTCTTGTTTTTTTGATACTGAATGTCCTGCCTGTCTCTCACTACCCCTGTAAGTCTTTCCTTTTTGTTAATAAATTGTTTGATTGATATCTGTGCTTGTCTGTCCTTTTGTCCTACGATACAGAGAAGAAAAAGTACTGTAACAGTATGAACCATAGACTGTGTATAGCTGGACAGAGCATCCTCTCTCAAAAGTAAAGCCACCACAGGTCGGGTGCCCCCTGCTGTTCGGTTGCAGAAAGCTGTGTAACCCCACCCATCCCCATAGGTTTCAATTGCAAAACAGACAACTTTCAATCACGTTTTTTTTCCAGTATACTGTAATTTTACCTTCATTATTTAAATGCAACAGCTAGTGTAACCTCTGCTTATATTGTGAAAAAAAAAATATCCCCACAGAATTCGTTTTTTTTAAACGTTATTCAGCTCTAAAAGGTGTGGTTATTGTAAAAGGGCTGGGTTACACGTAGCCGGGGTGGGACCAATGACTGTATGGGCGGGACCATAGACTGTGTATAGCTCTGTGGAGGCAGCCTTCAGGGGCGGGGTTATTTAAATGAGTAGGCTGTCTCTCCACAGTCTTTCTCTGTCCTCTGGTCTCTACTGCGCAGACTCGTGTATCAGGATCGCCAACATGGAGGAAGATTTTGGCTTCATTTTCACTGAATGAGTGGGAACAGCGACACGGCGTCCATCTTTTTTACCGTCTCTGGTATGAACAATTAGACTAAGTGTAAGTGTGGGATGTGGGTAAACAGATGAAGCATCCAATATTTATTAATAATTAAATAATTTTCATTGCTAATATACAGCATAAAGGTTTTTTAATCAGTCCAATATTTATAGTTAATATCCTTTTATTCCTTTACCTGCAAAGTTACCATTTAATAGATGTGAGATTGTTCATACTACACAAATTATGACTACACGCATTTCCTAACCTAAACACATGGCACTCTCACACACACACACTCTCTCTTTCTCACACACATGCACGAACAGACACAGCTGGGCGGCTCTGGCCAGCTTCTGGTCAGCTCAATGGCCTGTAGGCAGTAGAGAGCGTCTGTCAGTGTGTGACGGATTGATACGGACACCCATGGTTCTTTAACGCACCTCTTCCTCTAAACCTGCTCACCCACATGTACACACATACACACACACACACACCAGTTTGTTTTCATGTGTTTGTGGGATTTGTCCATTGCATTCTGCATAACTTTAGTTGTACAGTATATGTACATCACTATGTAGTGTTGCTTGGTTATATAGTGCATTTATATATATATATAGTGCGCTTTAGAGGGTAAGTTCCCTTTACTTCTCTGGATGAAAAAGTACATTAAAAATACTTACTGGGCCATACAGGTACTTAAGTGTAGGTATAAATAAAGAACCAAACAACTAGGTAACTTTCTGACACTTACCTTGTACTTTCCCAACACTTACGGTGAGTCAGTTCATACAAAATACTTATGGGGTCCTACTCTTACTTAAATGTACACAAGAACCAGGAACAAGTGAGTAACACTCTTATATATCACAATCAGGAAGGCTGAGATTTCAAATTAAATTTATGTATTAATAGACAGAAACCACAAGGTTTTATATTAATGGTTAATGGCGAAAGGGCTTCCCATTTTCAGTCATTTTGCGATTGAGTTTTCTCACCATTCTTGCCTTTGACTTGCTCCTAGTGTCCTGCTGCACACTTTGTCCTGTAAATCGGCTTTTTCATCATTCCTGTTCTAAAAAAAAAACTTTATAAATAAAATAAAACCACAGCTCACCTGATTTCTACTGTTCTTACTCTATATGTACACAGTACTTACTCAGTAAGTAATCATAAATAACAGGGAGCAGGCTGTATTATGTAGTGTACAGTGTTTTACAGTTCTTACTCGATAAATACACAGTATTTACTCAGTAATTACTCAGAAGTTACAGGGAGTGGGCTGTATTATGTAGTGTATAGTGTTTTACTGTTCTTACTCTATAAGTACACACTATTTACTCAGTAATTATTCAGAAGTTATTCTGTTCTTACTCTATAAGTACACACTATTTACTCAGTAATTATTCAGAAGTTATTCTGTTCTTACTCTATAAGTACACAGTATTTACTCAGTAATTACTCAGAAGCTACAGGGAGTGGGCTGTATTATGTAGTGTACAGTGTTTTACTGTTCTTACTCTATAAGTACACAGTACTTACCCTCTAAAACGCGAGCTGTATTATAAAGCTTTAACTTAATTTTTGTACAGAAAGTGATTCAGAAATAACTATCTTTAAACATTTGGACCTTTATCCACACCTAAACTCAACACAAACACAATACACACATAAGAACGCTCCTAATAACCACCAGAAAAGGAGAAGGGCAGTCACCGAGCATGCTGGGAGCTACTCACACACACACACACACTCTGCACCTCCACAATATTTATCATATTACCTAGTTAGAACACCCAGTTAATGATATAGGCACCCATCACCTCATTTTTAGTAAACTGACAGAAAACAAGGCCATATCGCATTGTTATCTCATTAAATACAGCTATATACAGTTATGCAGAAAACAATCAAAATACTTTATTATTATAAACTTTATTGAGAATACTGCAATATGCAAATAAGCCCTCGAACAGTGCTGCAAACGATGTGCTGCATGCATCCTGATAATAAATGATTCAATAAGTGCAATCACAAATCTTGTATTTTCTTTATTTAACTTTAGAGAACAACTCAACCTCATTTAAACTTTAGTCTTTGACTCTAGCAGGACATTTTTTATTTGTTTTTAATAAAAATGTATTTTTTTCGATAAAAAGAATAAAATGATTTAGAATTTTAGAGTTTTAGAACTGACCAAATATGCATTTGTGCATTTCGGTCCCCACGATGGCTTAAATACAAGGTCACAGCTTCACACTCACGCGTGTATACAGTGCTGCCAGCCTATGCCTGCCAGGCATGCTATATGAGAATGACTGGACATGTGTGTGCGTGTGTGTGTGTGTGTGTGTGTGTGCGTGTGTGTGTGAGTATGTGCAGGCAAGGGAGACGTTTGTGTGAGAAGTAGGTTGTGTGTGTCTGTGCTGAAAGGTGTATAAGAGTGTGTGTGTGTGTGTGTGTGTGTGTGTGCGTGTGTGCGTGTGTTTGTGTAAATGTTCTAGCATGAAAATAGATTTTCTATTGCTGTCATCGATAATTAATTAATTATTTAATGTAGTCAGGTTATCTGTGTGGTATGTGTCATTGTGTATATGGTGTATGGTTTAATTTTTTAAATTGTGTTTTATTAGTGTAATGTTTTATGAATACATTTATTTGTACATTTGTACATTGACAACAGTTTATAGGTCTATCATTGTTTTTAAAATGTGTAAAACTGTATTTGTCCTCTAATGGTTCTGCCTCTGCTTTCTGGGATCCAGCAGATGATTTTAATGAGCAGCAACAGCCCGTGGTTTAGGAATTATTGAGCAATTATTTGTTTAATAATAATCTTTATTCATTGTGACAACAGCAGTGTGATACAATCCTAGACTCTGGTAAATTAGTATAAAATCTTTCCACTTCCCTCCTTTTCCCCAGTATTGTTTTCGTGCTTTAGTCTGGTGGAGGAGTGGAGAACGTGGAGAAACGATAGGATTTCGGCCCTTGCTCATGAATATTCATACATGCAAACATATCACCTCTGATTGGCTTAAAGCACTGCGAGGCGAACAACAGTTAGAAATGTTTAAAAATAAAGACATATTTACACTAATAACAGTCTTTGCAATGTCATATGTCACTTAACAACATGTGTAATAATGCCCTGCTAAGTGCAGTTCAGCCACTGACCTTAGAGTCTTAGAGTCTCTGTAAAACACAAAATCCACCAGAGATCCTATGTAAACCTATAGTTACTTACACACAGAGGTGGGTAGTCCAGGTCCAATAGGTAAACAGAACTGTTCTAAACATACACCTACCTATCTCAGTTATACTTCACTGGTGGTGTTTGATAGACAAATTCTAACTATTTGTTCCTTAACTTACTGGGCAAAGCATAAAACACTGATGTGTTATTTGCACAGATAACACAGGAGCGAACTGCTATGCTGTTTCTAGAGCTGTTAGCTAGAGCTGTTATGAGACGATGTTGCTGCGTGGCTTCAGTGCTGCCTGTGGGCGGTCGCGAGTCAAGGTGGGCGAGGCCATGATTACTATTACTATTACTAAGTTACTTATTACAACATAAATTGAGACCAGAAATATTAATTATAATGCAAAGATAACGTCTTTTTAAATTATGTTTTTGAACAGAACTTTAAAGAATGTGCAGCAGTGTCCCATACTACAGTTGCAGGAAAAAAGTATTTGAACCCTGCATAAATTCTGCATAAATTGGTCATTAAATGTGTTCTGATCTTCATCTAAGTCACAACAACAGACAAACACAGTCTGCTTAAACTAATACCACACAAAAAATTATATGTTTGCATGTTTTATTGAAGACAACATGTTAATATTTACAGTGCAGGGTGGAAAAAGTATCTGAACCTTTGGATTTAATAACTGGTTGACCCTCCTTTGGCAGCAAAAACCTCAACCAAACGTTTCCTGTAGTTGCAGTTTTGTGAAGAGAAATGATTGTTGTGCAGGTCTGATCTGCAACTACAGGAAATGATTGCTTTGATTGAGGTTTTTGCTGCCAAAGGAGGGTCAACCAGTTAATAAATCCAAAGGTTCACATACGTTTTTTCCACCCTCACTGTAAATGTTAACATGTTGTGTTTAATAAAACCATGCAAACATATATTATAGTAAGCAGACTGTGTTTGTCTATTGTTGTGACTTAGATGAAGATCAGAACATATTTAATGACCAATTTATGCAGAAATCTGAATAATTCCAAAGGGTTCACATATTTTTCTTGCAGCTGTATATTAACAGTTAAATCATAATATGTTTATCAGTCTAGTCTAACTTCAGCAGACCAAAAATAATTGGTAAAAAAAAAAAAAAAAGTTCTAGTAATGGATTTCACAGGAACACAATGAAGAGCCGACGTTGTTTCTGTGTCTAAAAGTGTGTGTGTGTGTGTGAGGGAGAACTCATGCTTCGTTAAGGGGGGGGAACTAATCTGAGCTAATTAAGTCTCTTCATGACAGCACTGTCAGGGATGAGTGAGCCTTCAAATGGCTCCTCCTTCAGAGGCAGGCCTGCCAGCTCGTGTGCTGCTCTGAAGGTGAAAAGCGTTACGATTCTCTCCTGTTCTCTTCTCTCTTCCTCCGACGGGTTCTGTTGCTTTCCAAGCTGTTGCAGGATAGCACGCTATGAGACGCTTATGGACCGTGTGAAATCAGCAGGGTGTGAAAACTCAGTGTTTGTGTGTGTTGTGTTTGTGTGGATCAGGCATGTGCAACAGAGGCATGCGGATCCCTGCATTTAAGGAAAGGTATCAGATATTTTGTGATATATATATATATATATATATATATATATATATATATATATATATATATATATATAGTAATATGAAAAAGTTTGGGCACCCCTATTAATCTTAATCATTTTTAGTTGTAAATATTTGGGTGTTCGCAACAGCCATTTCAGTTTGATATATCTAATAACTGATGGACACAGTAATATTTCAGGATTGAAATGAGGTTTATTGTACTAACAGAAAATGTAAAACTGACTTACTGAAGCACAAAATTGGTTTGGTAACCTCATTAAGCTTTGAACTTCATAACCAGATGTATCCAATCATGAGAACAAAGATTGTTCAACATAGTTGTTCAGGGGAAGTATACAAAAAGTTGTCTCAGAGATTTAACCTGTCAGTTTCCACTGTGAGGAACATAGTAAGGAAATGGAAGACCACAGGGACAGTTCTTGTTAAGCCCAGAAGTGGCAGGCCAAGAAAAATATCAGAAAGGCAGAGAAGAAGAATGGTGAGAACAGTCAAGGACAATCCACAGACCACCTCCAAAGAGCTGCAGCATCATCTTGCTGCAGATTGTGTCACTGTGCATCGGTCAACAATACAGCGCACTTTACACAAGGAGAAGCTGTATAGGAGAGTACACCTCAGGCGACTCTGTTGCAAACACCCAAATATTTAGAACTAAAAACTAAAAATGATTAAGATTAATAGGGGTGCCCAAACTTTTTCATATGACTGTATATATATATATATATATATATATAATATATATTTATAAATCACTTTGATTTCTGCATAAACTGGTCATTAAATGTGTTCTGATCTTCATCTAACTCACAAAATCTATATCTAAGCAGCAAAGCAGCCCCAAACCATGATGCCCCCTCCACCATGTTTCACAGTTGGGATGAGGCTTTGATGATGCTGTGCTGTGCCTTTTTTCCATCCAAACAACTCAATAATTTTGGTTTTATCTGTCCTCAGTATATTTAGCCAGTACTGCTGTGGAACATCCAGGTGCTCTTTTGCTAACTTTAAACATGCAGCAATGTGTTTTTTTGCACAGCAGTGGCTTCCTCCATGATGTCCTCCCATGAACTCCATTCTTGTTTAATATTTTTCTTATTGTAGATTTGTCAAATAAAATGTTAGCATGTGCCAGAGATGTCTATAAGTCTTCAGCTGACACTTTAGGATTTTTCCTCACTGTCATGTCTGGTGCTGAAAGCATGTCTGAGTTTCCCACATCCAGCTCTATCTGCGATTCCCACAGTAACAACTACAATACCCAGAACGCACCACTCCATGACACAACACACACTCCCGATCACATGACACATCACATGACACCACCAGGAAGCCCCGAGTACTGATTATCCTCAGTAAGGACCATGCTCACGCTCACACCTCGCCGAGTATCTGTTTGGTAATTCCTACAATACAAAGCGTTTCTCTTGCCCTTGCCTTTATCCGTGTATGATCTTGTTTTTGTTTTCTACCGACGTTGATTTTTGCCTACTCCCTTGTGTTGGATATCCATGTATGACCTGGACTGTTTCTAGTACTTTGGATTTTTGCCTACCCTGTGATACTGCCTACTTGTGTATGAACTCTGGACTGTCTTCCGTTTATGGTATGGTTTTTCTACACTGTGTATTATTGGTACTGACCCTGTTTCTGTTGACTACCCCTGTCTGCTCTATAACTTTTAATAAAGTTATTTTATTGTATCTGCACCGGTCTCATTCCTGTCTGGCCCTGACACTCACTTTATTGATCATTCTGCGCTGTGCTCTTGCAGTCATCTTTACAGGACTTTACCACGCCTAGGGAGAGTAGCAGCAACAGTGCTGAACTTTTTCCATTTGTAAAACGTCTGTCTTATCGTGGACACATGAACATTAAGGCTTATAGAGATACTCTTGTACTTTTGTAATCCTTTCCAGCCTCATGCAGGTCAACAATTCTTGAACGTAAGTCTTCTGAGAGCTCTTTTGTGTGA